>NC_092021.1:26410854-26455854 GCF_042242105.1 Pempheris klunzingeri
CTGCAGGTGGGGACAGACAGACGGACAGACAGACAGAGGACTGGATGGTCCCTCAGAGGATTAAAGGAACCAAGAGTGAAAAGATGTTGTGTGTGTTGCAGGAGCTTCAGTCCAAGAAGGAGTTTCCTGCGGACGTGGAGGGGTCGCGTCGTTTGATAGACGAGCACACACAGCTGAAGAAGAAGGTGAGAACAAGGTGCTGCAGGTGGAACTGAACCAGAGACCTCTGTGTTAGTGCTCTAATCATCTCTTCACACCGTCCCCTCCTCTGCTGCAGGTGCTCAAGGCTCCAGTGGAGGAGCTGGACCGGGAAGGCCAGAGGCTGCTGCAGTGCATCCGATCTAGTGACGGTTTTTCAGGGAGGAACTGTATCTCAGGCTCTGCAGACTTCCAGAGCCTGGTGCCCAAGGTAAGTCCTCCATTCAAGGACCGCCACATCAGCATCAGGTCTGGAAAAATCACATCTTACCCACAGTGAAGGAGGGAAAGAGGCTCCAAACAGCCCAGAGCAGAGAGAAGTCATAAGGCACACTTCACAATGAAGTAACCTAGAAGCACCATGAGTGGTGCCTGGAGAACCACTGGGTGCCTGAACAGTGTCTCATATTAAACTAATCTCACATATTTAGTCCACCTGAACATGAGCCAGCAGTGTTTATCACTCCTCTTCTGCAGCTTCCCTTCAGGGAGTAACGATCATTCTGGAAAGAACCTCAGCCACAGAAGAGGTGCAGTTAGTCCTGTTCAAGGCTCTTTTACTGCTCTATTTACACACATTACCTTTTACAGCACACACAACCTTTAGAAGCCACATTTGTAGGCTGGGAGAAAGTAAACCTGATGGGGGGGGGGGCAGTAAATACCAAACACAATATGAACAGAGTCAACATGATATCAAAGACAAATCTCATGATTTCAGGAAGTGACATTCTAATAAAATCCACCATATTCAGTACAGCCTGTGAACACTAAAGCACACTCATCTGTCCTGCTTCAGTTAGTCTACTTCCTTCCTCTCCTGATTTAGTTTCCTTCCTCCTCTCATTTAGTCTCCTTCCTTCCTCTCCTGATTTAGTTTCCTTCCTCCTCTGATTTAGTCTCCTTCCTCTGATTTAGTCTCCTTCCCCCTCTCATTTAGTCTCCTTCCTCTGATTTAGTCTCCTTCCTCTCCTGATTTAGTTTCCTTCCTCCTCTCATTTAGTCTCCTCCCCCCCTCCTTGCCATGGCCCACAGCCCGTTAGCGCCCCTCATTCTGGATAATGAGGAGAGCTCGCTGCATGTTAGCTCGTTAGCCGAAGGCCTCCACAGGAAATGCTGGGACAGAACACAGTTAGTTTGCTTCTAGCCCACATACTCCATAAACGACAAACAGGAAAGCCATTAAAACCAACATTTCACATGAGGCATAAAACACGATCACATCGTTAATACTTACATCTTCTGTGTTATCATTCAAGTCTAGAAATGAAGATAAATAAATGAGTAAAATGAGGATTAAAGCAGCGCAGACTGTCACTTAGAGCGAAGATCAATGCTGTCAGTAGTGAAGGACCTGCCTGTCATGTCTGAGGGTGAAGGACTGTCACAGTCAAAGTAAGTGAGACAAAGTAAGTCTGTCATCGGTTCTTAAAGAAGAGAACAGGTGTTATTTTAACAGTCTGATTAGAAAGACAACAGTCAGAGGTGGTCTGAACACAAAGCAAACCTGCAAAAAGACATGACTGGCTGCAAACATGATGCAGACTGACGTGAACATCTGTAAAGTTAAAAAGGTGTTTCAGCCTGAGCAGGAAATTATTGTCAGGAAGCATGAAACAGTCCACAAGACACTGAAGATCCCAAACTGGAGGATGACATATTCACTAGATGTATTTTGGGAGCATCAGAACATCACCGTGAGCCGCAGCATGGTTGTCTACTAACACCTCCTCCCTCCTCCCTCCTGCCAGGTGGCCAGTCTGCTGGACAAGCTCCACTCCACGAGGCAGCACCTCCACCAGATGTGGCACGTCAGGAAGCTGAAGCTGGACCAGTGCTTCCAGCTCCGCCTCTTCGAACAGGACGCAGAGAAGGTGAGTCCAGCGTGAGCAGAGCTGATCAGAGGGAAGGGAAGAGTGTAATGAGGCTGCTGCAGGAGGCGCAGTAAGACCAGAGCTAAGAGCTCATCAAAGAGCGGGTGGTGTTTGATGCAAAAAGGCCTCAAGAGCCAAAGAAGTGAAAGTCTAAACGCACCCGGCCGTCTGACCGAGCTGCTCAGTGCTGCAGCTTCACACTCAGTCAGGGTTTATGTCTCCAGGTTTGGAGCTCCATCAGGAGCAAACGTGCTAATCATTAAAAGCTCTTCCAAATATTTGGGGCTTTGTTGCTGATACACCAGCCGCTCTGTTTACTGAGGCGTCACGCATCAGGAGGGGGGGGGGGGCGTAGAAATAGATTCAGAGGGAAAAAGACATCCTCAGTGCTCAGTGCAGCCAGTAGATAATATTTTAGTTTAGTCTGAAATGACGGGGCAGACGCACGTCCAGCATTTCCTCTGTAATCCTCTGTTGGTTCTTTTCTAATCCATGTTCCTCCAGGACACTTTCACACAGTGTGTCTCACTGTCCCTGTTACGTCTAAGTCACCATCATTTCTTCGGGAAACTCCTCAGCAGTCTAAACACACGAGTCTGTCCCGTGTGTCTAAACGAGGGAGCACAGTTAGTGAGGGAATCCAGCGGAAAATCGTCCGTCACTGCTTTACTGACCTCGGAGAAGTGATTAGCTGCAGTTGTGAGGGAATGTTTGGATTCCATTCATCATTAGCATACCAGCCTGTCTCAGCACAGAATACCATCGATAGACAGGCTGAGCTCTCTGGAGTGAGTGGGGACAGGAGGGGACACACTCTTATTACAACAGACGCCAGTGATGACACCTGATCACCAGCACACCTGGAGACAGTGAAGCTCACACATTCAAAACTGAGCTGGTTATGATGTCTGAACCTTACAGAGCTGCATGTGTACGGTCGTAGCCTAAGTGTTGTTCCTGGGAGTGTAGCCTGTAGACACACACACACACACACACACACACACACACACACACACACAGACACACACACACACACACACACACACACACAGACGGGCGTCAGCTGATCCACATGCTGCAGCAATAAATATTTACTTTAAGGAAAACCAAAGGAGAAAAAAAAGAGGAGTTTTGTCCACATCAGTGAGGTCCTGCTGAGGAGCTGGGGGGGTGGGTGTGGGTGAGTTTACACTGAGGGAAACATTCAGCTGATGAGGAGTTTCGTCCCGTGACGGCGTGGAGGACGATGTGGTAACCATGGCAACCGCTCACACGCCACAGCCGGCCTCCATCTGTCTGCAGAGATTGATTCAGATGGAGCAGCGACCTTGAAGGCCGTCCCAGCCTCCTGGGATTCACGCTGACTAGCTGCTGGAGTCGATTCTGTCCATGTTGTTAAAGGAATATTCCTCTGTTTTTTTTTTTTTTTCTCACTTAATCATCGTCACATAAGATTAGTCAGGGCAGGTGCTCGAACATTCACGTTTCACCACACGTGTGAAGCATGTGAAGGCATCCACTGTGATAAACTGGAGTTTTAGGAGTCACCAGGCTGTGACACTCTTCTGGACACGCTGAACATTATACTCTGTTTTATCTGAGTGGGAAAGTTCATTCTTGATGGTGTTTAACAAAGGTCTTCGTAGGTTTTCCACAGATTTGACCTACAGGAAGCTGTAAGAGTTAGAATCCTGTTAATCCTGTTTATCTGCTCTCATGGGCAGCTGCTTCCTTTTTGCTCCTGATGCAACTTTCAGTTCTTTCAGTTCCAGTGTGAGGTTTTCTGCCCCCCCCCAGTGGAAGCGTGAAGGTGTGACACAGTTTGCAGAGTGATGAATGCTGCTGTGTGGTGTGTTCGCAGATGTTCGACTGGATCAGCCACAACAAGGAAGTGTTCCTGCAGAGCCACACAGAGATTGGCCAAGGCTACCAGCACGCCGTGGAGCTGCAGACTCAACACAACCACTTCGCCATGAACTCCATGGTAGCTAATGTCCTCAAACCGTTCTCACATAAGTCACAGTGGTGAGAGGAGGTGACCAGCACGACCAGTCAGGCTCTGTGGTTATCTGGTGTTAGGTGTTAACGCCACTCACAGCATTGGAGTGAAGTTCTCTCTCTGTAGCTTAATGATTTGATCCCTTCAGTAGGACCAACGGGGTGTCTTCTTTCTTCCCAGAATGCCTATGTTAACATCAACAGGATCATGTCCGTGGCGAGCCGCCTGGCAGAGGCCGGTCACTACGCCTCCACGCAGATAAAACAGATCTCAAGTCAGCTGGATCAGGACTGGAAAAGCTTTGCTGCTGCTCTTGACGAGCGCTCCACCATCCTCGCCATGTCGTCCGTCTTTCACCAGAAGGCCGAACAGGTGAGATCAAGTCAGCTAGAAGTCTTTTAGCTTTAGAGATTGGAGAGATTCTGAACCTGCGGCAGAGGGGGGGGGTGTGCGTAACCCCCCCGACCACCTCTCTGCCATCAGAGGAGAAGCTGCTCCACTGCTCGGTTGCTGATGTGGTGATCGGTCTGAGCAGACACATGTCCAGAATGTAAAATGGAAATGGGGCTTTTTTAGTGTCTGATTATGTTTAATAGATCAAACTGCTCCACTGCCGATTCTTGGAAGGTTGACATAGCAACAGATGGGACTTGTTTGATTCCTGCTGGGCCCTTGACATCAGCTACAAGTGTAGGTTTGAGAGAGGAGGAGATGAAAGACAAGAGAAAAGAAAGAGAGAGAGAGAGGGAGGTGGGGGTAGAGGGGAGACTGAGAGAGAGAGAGAGAGAGAGAGAGAGAGAGAGAGAGAGAGAGAGAGAGAGAGAGAGAGAGAGAGAGAGAGAGAGAGAGAGAGAGAGAGAGAGAGAAAGAGAGCCTAATGAAAAACAGAGACAAAAAAGTGTAGGGATGAAAAATGGAACACAAGACGGGGAAAGAGAGACAAGTGACAAAACACTGGCAAGACTTCAGAGAGGACGAGAAGAAATGTTAAAAAGAGTGAAAACAGGAGAGAGAGAGAGCATAAAGGCAGATACATCATTAAAAAACTATTTCAAACATTAATGGAACAGTAAATTGTCACATCTCTGAGCGAAGGGAAGGAAAGGAAGCACATAAAGAGGAGAAGTGTCCTGCCAGCATACGTCACTAATAATACATCACACATGCAGCAGACGTCTTCTGGACACTAGCTACTGCCGAGCAAGTCGTTCCTCCATCTTTTGGCCCAAAGCTGAGAGAGAAGCACGAATGACACCCTGTGGGGGCAGATGACACCCTGTGGGGGCAGATGACACCCTGTGGGGGCAGATGACACCCTGTGGGGGCAGATGACACCCTGTGGGGGCAGATGAAGAATGGGCAGAGCCGTCGGATCACTTCTGTGTCACATTGTACTGGAGGATTTACCCATGTGACCGTCGTTTCTATGTGTGTTTGTGTCTCCTCCTCAGTTCCTGTCGGAGGTGGAGGCCTGGTGTAAAGTCTGCAGCGAGGGGGGGCTACCATCGGAAATGCAGGAGCTGGAAATCGCCATCCACCGCCACCAGAGCCTGTACGAGCAGGTCACCCAGGCCTACACCGAGGTAAAGATCGCTCACTGCTGCCAGAGGCCAGTGTGTGAGTGAGCTCCAGCTCGTGTCTCTTGATAGTTACATGGATTCTAATGCTTGTTCTGCCGGCTGGGACACTGAAACACTCTGAATGACCTCCGAGCTGCACGACGAAACATCTGACACTCAGGAAATGTCCTGAAAACACTCTGGAGAGAGTGCCGAGGCCGTGCTGTCAGCGTCCAGTGGTAAGGGAAGTAACAATGGTGCGTTGGAAGCGGTTCAAACGTGGCACCCCTCAGGGAGGAATGTGCACTCCGGCGTCTCTCCTGTGGGTGCTGTTTGCTGCTCAGTGCTGCTGGCTGTGACCGGCTGTGATGACAGGGTATCGTTGGTCGGCTGCCGCGCCATCGCCGTCCGGATCTGTCATCTGAAAACCCTCTGTGTTCCACTGAATTTATTCTGGGAACACTCCGGCTCTTCTCTGCCCTCCCTGCAGTCCGGTGTTTTATCTTTAGACTGGCTGTTGCAGTGTTAGCTTAATTTATGCTTATCTGTGAAAAGATAAGTCCATACACACACACACACACACACACACACATAAAGCTGTGGGCAGAGGCTCAGACTGTGGCGGTCAGGCATTGCAAGCTTTGGCAGCTTTGTTTCCTGTGAGAGCGCCGCAAAAAGGGACACGTTCAGGGACTGGCGAGGGTTTTTTATCTTGAGCTCTTGGCCTGACGCTTTTATTTAATGTGGTGAACGTATGTTAGGGTGCAGACAGACAGACAGACAGACAGACAGACAGTGTGTCTGCAGACGTCTTTGAATGATACAGGTGTTACTGGCAGGTGTGTGTGTGTGTTCTTGTACTTGCCACACAGTGAGGACCATCACTTATTTTACTAGCAGACTGAGGACATTATTCGGGCCGGTCCAGATCTCCTTCTGCCCCCTGATCAGCACAACAGCATGAATTCTACCTCGTAACCCTGTAAAATCTGCTTTGTGCTCGTTCCCCCTTCCATCTCATTATGGAAACTTCATTTGATATAATTAGATTAATACATTTGTTGGCGATGGTGCCAGTCCTGCAGTGTTCCATAAAAGTTCTCCTTCTTAGATATAAAAGCAGTTGTGCTGAAGTAGTGGATTAGTCACCAGATATATATTTCATAAAATGCACTTAGACATGGACCTGCAGGATGTGTGGACAAGCCCACAACAACTGGAGTAACTCTTAGCGTCTTGTCTGAAATGATCCTGTCTGATAAAAACATGTGCAGCTTTGTGTCCGGAGCACTTTTCAACAACGAGGCGACTCTAAGTTCTTTACGTGAGACGTGAACGCATCCAGACAACGTGTAAATCACAGGTTCTGGACGTTTTGATGGCTGAGGGCTAAATCAGGGAGCCAGCTTGTGATCGAGGGCTGCACGGGAAAAAGAAGTTCACATAAAACACTATAATTTCAATGTATTAAACCTTAACGTGCCAGACGGCTTCAGCAGACAGAGATATTCACTTGGCAGTTCTACTTCCCATATGTCTCAGTAACACATTATCATTATTATTATTATTCTAGTTATTGGTGAGGAGCCACAAGGATCATGAGTTTGTTACTAGAGCAACATAAATGTTCCCACTTGTGATATTCATGCTGCTGATTCCCTCTGGTCACAGTTGTCTTCATGTCCGGCTCCATCTTCACTGCCACTGTAGCTAACAGCTCTATTCGTCATCCGTAGCCTGGCGGACACTCATTGGGGGGGGGGCATCTGAACGCAGCAGCCCCACGGTCAGGGGGGCCGCACAAAATGCTTCCGAGGGCCACCACCGGCCCGCAGGCCGCACTTTGAGGTTCACTGATCACAGAAGAAACAAGTACAGACACACAGGGCTCAGAGGGGGCAGCAGTCAGTGCCTGTGTGTGACGCACAGGTTTCAGTGGTGTCTCCATGTATAATTTAGCAATTAGCAGTAAGAAGTGAAATACTGATTTAGAAAGAGTATTTTAGTTTTGGAAAGGAGAGAGAACAAAGAGGGGGGAAGAGAAGAGGCAGACCGTTCTTATATATATATGTATAATTCTATATAATTAGATATACTATATATAATTCTATACCAGCTCAGATGTCGCCTGGGTCAACGAGGTCTGTCTCAGGTGTTGGAGAAGTGGGGCAACCTGGTGAGAAAGGGGCCACACAGTGGTGGTGGGGGCACTGGGGGCTGTGGCCCACAGACTGGGAGAGCGGCTCCAGGAGATATATGGATGTATACGCCTCTCTAACCTACCTCTCCATGTCTCCAGGTGAGCCAGGATGGTAAAGCCCTGCTGGACGTCCTCCAGAGGCCTCTGAGTCCCGGAAACTCTGAATCGCTGACAGCCACTGCCAACTACTCCAAAGCGGTCAGTGCCTTTGTGTTCCCGTGGGGGATTCAGGTCTCCTCAGACGAGATGCTCTTTAAGTGCTTTACATTTAATAAAGATGTAAAAGTTGATGTGTGTTTCTTTCGTTTGCAGGTTCACTGTATCCTGGACGTGGTTCACGAGGTTCTCCATCACCAGCGCCGCCTGGAGAACATTTGGCAGCATCGAAAGGTCCGACTGCACCAGAGACTGCAGCTGTGTGTGTTCCAGCAAGACGTCCAGCAGGTAACACACAGCAGCACGTCACATTAGGAGTGTGTCGGCGTGTCGGCGTGACAGGAACCCAACGCAGAGCGGAGGACTGAGAATAAACGCATGTTGGAACACGTTCATTCATCTCTGCCGTCTTCTCTTCGTCTTCTGAGCAGGATGTGATGTGATAAAACTCTCTGCTCCGCTCGTACTCATGTTTCACAGAGAAGCAGACTGTGTGGTTTTGGAGAGGTGTCAGCCCAGATTCCTGGAGGCTTTAGAGATATTCAGCAGCTCAAAATTTAATATCACAGCTATATTTTATTAAGGGTATTTTTATCCAGCAGAGCGAAAGTCATCAGTGGGGAAGGAGGAGGTCTTGTGTATCGTTTGACTTTCTCTAATGTGATTATGGGTTTGACAGTAACGTGGTAGGAAAGAGGTGCAACCAAAACCACTGGCAGCACTGAAGCCCCCGGAGTCTCAGTAAAGACTCCCTGAAGAGGTTTTGCTAACTGGTTCGCTGTCACAGATCAGTTCAGACGCTCCTTCTCTTAAGTCCTGTAGTACTACTGTAATAGTAGTAGAAGCAGTAACACTGTGCTCAGGCTGAGGCTCCGGGGGCTCTGGGGGCTCTGGGTGTCCTCTGGGCGGCCTGGCTCTCTCCCACAGCCCCCCAGGCAGCATCAGGCTACTCTGACACTACGTTTACAGGTTTGATTACATTTAAAACTATTTAAAAAATATAATTTTATTCACATTTAGTAATTACAGACATTTAGAACAAGTGTAACCTCTAAATTATGATGATCATAATTGGAAATCCTAGTTTTAACAGACACTGATGTTCAGACCAGCACTCACATTTTTAAAGGGAACCTAATTGTTAGTGAAAAGCAATGTGAGTTCAAATCATAAAAGTTAAAGTGATATTTCCTGCTGCACAGAGCTGTGAGCAGTTGTTTTAAAAGGTGACTGTAAACCATGTGACTTCCTCCGTGTGTCGCCTCGGTCATGTGTTCAGGTCGTATGTATTTATATGTCATGTGACGCGGCTGATAGCAAAAATACAAAACCTTTAAAGCCAAAATGAGCTTAAAGTGTGAAACATAATGCAGCACAACAGCCCTGCAGCATCATGCAGATGGTTTAAATCACAATAATCTTATCAACTGATCGTATGTTTTGCACGTAAAACTGTTAAATCTGCACAGTATTTTCTCCCCCCCCCCTCCCCACAGCACATTGAATTGACTTTAAAAAGGCCCATTGTAAGTGAAGTCATCATGTATGCACTGTAATGTATAAATGATTGGAGCTCGGGAAAGAGAATGAGGGCATCGGGCCGACTATAAATCCAAAGATAAATGCTCTGCGGACGGGCACCGTGCAAACAGTTCTATACGACCCGAGAGAGAGAGTGTGTGAGAGTGTTTAAGAGAGAGGCAAAAAGACAAAGAGCGAGAGGAAAGTAGCGAGTGAGGAGGAGATCTTATCAGTAGGTTATAAATTCATTGAAAACAGAGCTCTGCCAACTGCACTCGTCATGCTTCAGCTTCTATGAGACCCCAGAGAGAGACACACTGGGCGAGAGACATGCACAGAGAGTGAGAGAAGCAGCAAGTGAGAGAGTAAGCTCATACCAATAGTCTATAAATCAGTGGAAACAGGGCTATTCCAACCAGAGTTGTAATGCTACAGGATATATGTGGCCCCAGAGAGGAAGAGAGAGATGCAGCAGGAGGAGCTGAAAGAGAACATATTAGGTGTGTAGTTTCATTTGGCAGTTTTAGCTGCACGTTCAAACAAAGCCGGTCCAGCTGCAGTCAGCATGCTCCGGTTCAGGCCTGCTGTGACCTTTCACCGACCTCCTTGTGGTTCCAGCTGGACTCACTGCACGACCCTGATGTCAGGAGTTACAGCACTGTTCCTGCAAGGCCCTACGAGCTGCTCTGAGACGTGGTGATGTGCTGGAGGCAGGAGTTCTTGTACACAGTAACAGTAGTGGGCTTGTCTTGGTCATTTCATATGCACATAACTCGGAGAGTTTCACCTTCTGTATAGTGTTTCTGCTGCCATTTCCTCATCCGACGACCTCACTGTACACAACCTGTGCAGCTTAGTGGGGTGTTTAGCAGCTGGAGAGCCAGGTATTTCCCTCAGGGGTTGGTGGAGACCAAAAACAGAGCCAGCGGAGTCGCCCCCTGCTGGGCATTAGAGAGGATGCAGCTTTTAGGCTCTTCAGCATCGGCTTCACTTCTGAGACCTGGAGGCGACCTGGATAGCTGTGTTTGACATCATGCAGCAGGTCCTGTTCCTTAAAGAGCCAGGCAGTCCTCAGCGTCTTCCTATAGTCTATTATTAGTCCAGATGATCATACTGCTAAATAGTTCTGTGTCCTTCAAAGACTTCAGACTGATCAAGTCACCGTTCACAGAAAACACTGCAGAAGAAAGACTTGTCGTCCTGTCAGAGAACCAGGAGCTGATGAAGATTAGAAATATAAAAGTGGCACTAATGCAGACAGACAGTGGAAGCAGGGATGGTGTCTGGCAGCAGTCTGTTTGGACCACAGCAGTATTCAACATCTTATTCTTCTCCTCAGCTGCGGTGACCTAAATTACCCGCGCAGATCATGAAGGTTTCATCGGTTTCATCCCTAATTCATGAGGTTTGAGACCACTTTGTACTGATCCGTGTGTGCGCGGTGAGAAAACAGGGTGCGGCACCAGGAGCACGAGGCTCAGCAGGTGAACTTTGACCCTGAGTGTGTGTTTGGAGGTGTTGTGAAGGAGTCCGCTGTGCTCTCTGTCTCCCAGGTGATGGACTGGATAGAGAACCACGGCGAGGCTTTCCTCAGCAAACACACCGGTGTTGGGAAATCCCTTCACAGAGCCCGAGCCCTGCAGAAAAGACACGACGACTTTGAAGACGTAGCTCAGGTGAGTCTGTCTCCATTCAAACATAGCATCCCAAACACTAAAAGCTGATCAGTACATTGCTGGCAGTAAAGTGAAACTCTTGTCCCTCCTGTATCCTCTAAGCTCGTAGAGTTAAAGGAGCTGTTCACAGTTTTACAGTAACAGCTCCACTGCTGCCATAAAAGTTAGTAGTTTGTTTTCATCAGATGTTTGTTCACTTGTCTTGCCAACATCTGTAAGTAATCCGCCTTGATTAATTCCAAATTTTTAAAACCGCTGTTGCTGATGGTGGCATGATAAGCACGAAGCCTCTATATGACCATTTATGGTCACGAGCCTGTCCTGACAGACCTGTTGTCCATTCCTACAGTCCAGGGCTGCAGGAACAGTGCAACTGGTGTTTCGGTCATGAAGGTGAAATGAAAACATGTCGAGGATCTCAGCACACACACAATGTGGCTAACACACAGTCAGAGCTGCAACAGGAATGACTTTCAAAGTAAAATAAAAGTGAATGATATATAAAAATATAGGTGATGGGACGCTTGATGTTGTCCTCTGGTGAAACTGTCAGATTTCTGATTTGATTTGTTTTAAAGTCAAGTTAGTATTCTGTGTGTGTGTGTGTGTGTGTGTGTGTGTGTGTGTGTGTGTGTGTGTGTGTGTGAGAGAGAATTGTGTTGGAGACAAAGCAAACAGGAGAAGGTTGAACAATATCTAATGTGATGAGGATCACATTGATTATGATGCTCTCTTCAAAGCTACCAGACTCCTTTGAAAAATCAGTAACTTTACCAGGCAGACCACAGGAGTCGCTGGTCTACTGCTGCATCGGTTAGTTAGTTTGATTGTGTCATGTGTTACACAAATATCATGTTAGATCAGAATTAACCCTTTAAACCTCCAAAGTTATACAATAAAACAAACCAACTAACTGATCAAGACAGTGGTTTGAATAGCAACTCCTATACTGTAAAATGATGATTTTTGTCAATGAAGTCTGGTGTGTGTGCAGAGAGCGATAGAACGGCTGTTTGTGGTTAAACCAAAAGGATCTTCCAGGTCTCTCTCTGTAGGGATCCTTTCCATGATGCTGTCACACACTTAGAATAACACTCTGAGCCTGTCAGTGGATCAAACAAGCTCTTTTAGTGGACCTACTGTGATCAGGTGCAGTTGTCCCAAAGGATCACGTTGCAGCCATTGCAGCCCGTTTGGTGTCTGCTGGCTGAGGTGATCTACTGGACCAGTTCCAACACTTTTACTACCTACCTACCTGTCCGGGATTAAAAATCCCGAATGAATTGAAGTAGTTTCTAGTTCTTGAAAGCATGAAGTGCTCCGTGACACCCACTGTCTTCACACAGGTGTCATGTCCATGGCTACTGGCACATTATTTTCTACATACTCCTCAGTAAAATGGTAATGCTATAAAAGAGTGGGTGTTAATCCTATAAAGAGTGTGTAGCTGCATAATCTGATGTTTACACTCTGGATTAGGATTAACCCTCATAACCTGCACTGGATCAGCACTATTTGGGTCAGAAGCTCTCTCGCCTTCCTTCTCTGCTTTTTTCCCTCATTTGCATTTCTCTGTAGTTTCTGCTGTTTTGCTGGTAAAACTCTCCACTTAGCACTATACATAATATTAATCCATTTAGTACACATTTAAGATCCAGTCCAGGAGATGAATATATGAGCGTGTTTACCCTCATTACACCAAGTCTCTCCTTCTCTGTGTAGCTGTGCTGTGAATATGTGATTAAGCACGTGAGAGTCCACTTTAACTGGTGTATGTCGGGGGATGGATGTATAACTGGATGTGCTTTTACCTTCACTACTGTTTATTTTTAGCTCTTCTCATCTACATTTGATTAGCTGCTTCTTCGTTAGAACCAAACATTGAACTGAGAGACTTAATGGAAACCCAGAGCTCATTTACTCTGATTAAAGTCTTCATTTTCCAGCTTCGTCTCACTGCCTTACATCCTCATTTCTCCAGCACGGCGCCCCCCCCCCATGTTCCACTAGCAGCAACGGGTGGTTAAATATCGTCAAGCCAACATACCTCTGGATATTATACTGATGCTGCAGCCCCAAGCCCTTTAGGGGATGTTATGAAAATGGAGACGACTGAAAATGAGAAAAATCCAAAGGGTTTGTAAGGTTCAGGTTTGTGAAGAGGTCAGACTGTTTCTGCTAAAGCACCAGCGTGTGCAGCGCTCAGAGCGCTTAGCTGAAGATCAGAGAGGCGCTGGTGTCGCTGAGAGCTCCACACAAACACGGAGATATTAGATGGGGGACTCGTCACCCTGGTAACCAAGGAAACGGAGGAGAAGCTTGTTCTGGCTGATAGTGATCGTGTCGCGCTGTCGGACTGAGCGAGGACGGCAGGGACGAGGGCAGCATCCTCTGGTTGGTGCTCACCGTGGTGATGCTGGTTTATCAGAGTTGGTGATGTGTCGTCATGGAAACGAAGCGCATGTGCAGCATCTTTTCCTCTCACTGAAGAGGTGCATCCCCCAGCACCCTGTTCTGTTATTGATGCTGCGCTGCAAAGATGATCCCGAGGTGGTTACTAAGGATCTGTTGGTGATTAGAAGAGTTTTAATAAGAACTTCGTGGAATCACTAGGTGGTTGTTAAAGTGGGTGACAGAGTGATTATAGGCTTTTTGGGATGTTTGCCGTGGTGCCGCTGTGGTGTGCAGGTTGGGGAGTACAGTAAGGTTGGTAAACTATATGTACTGTATGTTTCTAGTACTTAGTAGTAGCATCAGCATTCACAGGTTAAATGGTACTTTATACCCTCAGTCATTCATTCATGTCCTAAAAAGTCTTGTGTTATTCAGGTAACAGGGAGGACTCTGCTTCCCCGTCATGTCCCCGCTATAATCCTCACCCTGAACCAAACCAGCCGTGCAGTGAAGAGTAATAATCTCTTGTAAATTATAATCTTTATCTTCTGACTAATCCCTCTAAAATGCTAAATATTCTCTAACCCAAATACCCCGACTCGTGCTGAATAATTGGGATCATATTTCCTCACACGCCCAAAATATCTGGGATGTGATAGATTTCCTGAAGTGAAATATTCCGGTGATATTCTCTCACACTCAGCAGAAGAGACTGACACTAATCCACTTTGTCCTCCTGATGAATGCTGGGAGCTTTAACACTCAGGGTTTGGTCCCTTTTGGGGGGGCGATAGAGACAGAAACAGGAAACCTGCTTCTGCTGGTTTACAGATGCTGGAATTAGCATTTTAATATACTGATGAAGATGATGACGCTCACGGTGTGTGATGAAGGAAGGTGTGAAAACAGTGGTGCTTGTAATGGATGTAATGTAGTGACAGTGATGATAATAACACTCCCCAGGTCTGTCTAGTGTTCATCACACTGAAGAAGAAGAACAACTTGTATTTGTTTGATGATGATGATGATGATGATGATGAAGGTCTCCTCCCCCCCCTCCTTCAGAACACCTACACTAATGCAGACAAGCTCCTGGAGGCGGCTGAGCAGCTCGCTCAGACCGGAGAGTGCGACCCCGAGGAAATCTACAAGGCCGCCAGACACCTGGAAGTCCGAATCCAGGACTTCGTCCGCCGAGTGGAGCACAGGAAGCTGCTGCTGGACATGTCCGTGTCCTTCCACACACACACCAAGGAGGTGGGCTGCTCACGCACACACACACACACACACACACACACCTGCAGTCTGTCTGTAGCTGTTGGTGTTAGTATGAGTGTTTTCAGTATTCCCAGTACTCTCAGATACAGCCGTGCTGACGGGGTTCAGGTGAGCTAACGGGTCGCTCACACACCTCCTCCCCTGTCCGTCTGTCCGTGTCTGTGTGTGCAGCTGTGGTCGTGGATGGAGGAGCTGCAGAAGCAGCTGCTGGACGACGTGTGCTGCGACTCGGTGGATTCGGTTCAGACTCTGATCCAACAGTTCCAGCAGCAGCAGACGGCGACTCTGGAGGCAACGCTCAACGTGATTAAAGAAGGAGAGGAATTAATACAGCAGCTCAGGTGATGATTATTATTCATGAGCTGTTTAAGAGGGAGAAAATGAATACAGGGGTAATGATGTTAATATTTATAATGTTATTATAGAGGCAGGGACTGACACAGCAGCTCAGCTAATAATACTCATACTTTAAAAAGTCAAAGTCATACTCAGGTAAGATGGTTCCTCCCCATCTTGCTCTTATTTATGTGAAAGCTGATCCTCATTCTCCTCGAGAGTAAAAAGACCAGTAGTTGTTCTGTTTTTCTGTCCGTCACACAAATCATTTAGAATAAAGTGCTTCATTTGTATTGATTTACTTTATTAGTACTTTTTAGTTTAAATATGAAAACTGTTAAATCATCTCAAACGTACAGCATATGTGCCAGCTTTGTTTGATCTAGAGTGTGTAGAGGGAGGTCCAGTGTTGGGGCCAGTATGGTATAACGCCCCCCTCGTCTCCCCCGTCTCCCCCATCTCCCTTTCCACAGAGATGCAGCCATGTCGACCAATAAGACGCCGCACTGCAGTTCCATCGCACACATCCAGGGGGTGCTGCAGCAGCTGGACGAGGCCCAGGGCCAGATGGAGGAGCTGTTCCACGAACGCAAAATCAAGCTGGACATCTTCCTCCAGCTTCGTATATTTGAGCAGTACACCATAGAGGTAAGGGGGCGTCTGCTCAGCATCACAGTGGACATGCAGCGCTCAGAGACAGTTCTCCTTCCAACAGTCTCCTAATACAGACTGAAGAGTTAATTTGAAAAGTTGCTGCTGCCTCTGCAGAGTGGAGGTTTGTCTGCCCTTCACTTTTCAGCCTGTGGGCTTTTGCTTGTGGAGCGAAAAAGAAAGCTCAGAGGTGACAAACAGCTCCCACTATGACCGTCACAGTGTTCTCTGTCCTCTGTTCCCACCTCGCCTGTGGTCCTGCAGGTCACAGCCGAGTTGGACGCCTGGAACGAGGATCTGTCTCGTCAGCTGAACGACGCCGGCCGCCCGGGCGGCAGCGGCGGCGGCAGCGGGGGAAGCGGCGCCTCCTCTGGCGGCGCAGAGGACATCGGCCTGGCAGAGCAGCGGCTGAAAAGGCACGCGGAAAGGAAGGCGGCCATGAACAACATGACCTACGAAGTGATGCAGCAGGGCCAAGACCTGCACCAGTACATCATGGAGGTCCAGGCTTCAGGTAAAACACACACACACAGACAGAAACAATGGAGCAGACAGTGAGCGAACGTCTTACGTGGTAATGCTCACATACCACACACTCTGATCACTGAGGAAGGGTAGTAGTTGTCAACTGATGCTGGCATTGACGAGTAATATTAATAATATTGGCACCTTAGAACGTCCACACTGAACAAAGAGGCAGAACTTTGGGAGAGAACATCTACTGTTAGAACATCTCTGAATCATCTTTGGCTGTTTGTGAGCACCAAGCTGTCAGAAATCCTTTTCAAGATGTTCGTCATCCAAGGCATTAAGATGTTTCTGGGTTTTTAGTCTTTGGTTTTGATTCACATGCAGTAAAGTAAAGTCTGGAGTTGAATTAATCAGAATCAGAATTACTTTAATAATCCGCAGGGGGAAATTGCTTTTTGTTACACAGCTCCAAAAGAATAAGAATAAGAATAAACTTCAAACACAAAGTAAAATATAAACATATAAAAGTATGAATTAAAAAAAAGATGTATTAAAAATTATAGAGGTAAGTTACTGCACCAGGTGAGTCCAGAGTCTAATAATAATAATAATAATAATAATAATAAAAAAAACACCACTACTAATAATACTACTAATAAAAATAATCAATGAACTTAAAGGAATAGTTCAGTATATTTTGGAACATGCTGATATCCTTGTGAGAGTGAGAGGAGACGATGTGTGTACAGTAAAGGTGGTACAGCTGTCTGCAGCTCTGTTATAAGATAAGAATCCTCTCCACACTGAGGAGGAGTCCTGTTCATAGAGAGCTGCAGAGATCCTCCACAGCATCACCAAGCTGTGTGTGTGTGTGTGTGTGTGTGTGTGTGTGTGTGTGTGTCAGGGATCGAGCTCACGGGGGAGAAGGACATGGACTTGGCCTCTCAGGTTCAGGAGCTGTTGGAGTTCCTCCATGAGAAGCAGCAGGAAGTGGAACTGAACGCACAGCACACACACACACGTCTGGAGCAGAGCCTGCAGCTACGCCACCTACAGGCCGAGGTTAAACAGGTAAACACACACACACACCACACCAGCAGGAGGTCCACACCTGTCCACACCTGTCCACACCTGTCCACACCTGTCCACACCTGTCCACTCCTCCACTCAGCTGCTGGCCAATCAGAGGCTTTAACTTCAAACTTCACACAAAATGTAAAAACCTCATTTTAAAGGATCACCGTCTGATTCACTGTAGTAGTTTAGTTTAGTTTATTCATTCATTCTTCTCCCTTGGACCCTTCCCGTGACTCGTTACCCACAATGCAGCTCGACTACCAACAATTCAGTCAGAGATTCCGGTGTTTTGTTGTGGCAGCAGCTCATGTGGCCTCCGGCACAGAAGAGCAGCACCACATCAGTCCGTCTGTCAGTCTGTCAGACTTCACTCAGCTCCACCTGAAGGCTTCATGCAGCCTCCCTCCACGCTGCAGCAGTGAGAGCCTCCACCAGTAAACACGCTTAGAGGAGGAAACTAGATCCTGAAGAGGAAATAATACGGTGCTTTAACAGGCTCAGACTGGCTTGTGTTATCAGAAACGAAGGAAATGAAGTGAAAACGTAGCTCTGCAGGACTCCTCCACGCTGGAGGAATGACAAGAACAACACTTGGCTCGTCCTTCCGGTTAGAGTCGGGAAGACGGTCTGTGTTTGTGTGCAGATGTGAATGTGAACATGCGGTGTGTGGAGACAGGAAGCTGCTGCTGCTGCTGCTGCAGATGGATCCAGCTGAATAATTTATGAGGTTTATGGCAATGTGCTAATAACACACACACACACACACACACACACACATGCTGCTACCCCCTCACCTCTACTCCTTTCTTTTCTGTTTCCTGCTCCAGTCTGTCCTGCAGAACTCACCTGGTTTACTGCACACACATGTCCAATCATGGCCACAGGTTTCTCCCAGTGCCTGTGGGCACAGTGTAGGTGGGACACTCCAGACTGTGAGAGAAGTGAGAGAGACGTCCTGGTTAGTTTGAGCAGAGAGGGACAGAACCACGCTCACATCAAAGTCCTGCTCAAGGCCCACAAGCTAATGTGTATCTAAAGTGTCAATCCAAAAAAGCTTCACCTCCTGGCAAATCTCTCTTTTCATGCCCCCCCCCTCCTGGCAGGTCACACAGTGAGAGGAGACGGGGGGGTGATGGAGCTCCTGCCCACTAATCCTCTGTTTCAGCAGCCGTGTCGTTTTACCTCTGAAGATCTTTTCACTTCAGCGTTTAAGTAAATAAATCAGGTTTTCTGTGCTGCACACATGGAGTCATACGCTGCTCCGTCAGGAGATCAGCTAGAAAGGTTCTGTACTGAAACCAGTCCAGTGTTTAAGGTCTCTGACCTCCTCTGAACACAGTGTGCTGGATTCAGTTCATTTAGTCAGTTCTAGTTTGTCTGCTCCTCTTTGTGCTTCTTATCTGACAGACTATGCTGCCACCTACTGCACATCCTCCCCCAGTGTCACAGACAATGTCTCATATCAAAACCTTGTCATCAACGTGGTTATCTTGATAGTGTTTATGTCCAAATGCACCTGGGACACATCAGTCAGGACATTAGTCCTGCTGAACACTGGAGGTCTGGGAAAAGAGTGAGACAGACACCTTGGACACTGTTAAATGATCTGACACATCTGTTGTCCTTCATTTATTTGTTCTTCTATACCCTTTATCCTTTATATATATGTTTGATACCCATGGTTCCCTCACACCGCCCATCGACCTCCTTCTGATCATGACCTGATTAGTGTGGAGGATTTCTCTGCTACATCAGTGTCCCCTCTGCTCTTTTTGACATGGCTTTGAATTTCTCCCCCTCTCTCCCTCTCTCCCTCCTTCTCCCTCTCTCCCTCCCTCCCTCCCTCCTTCTCTCCCCCTCCCTCCCCCCTCTGTGTGTCTC
Source organism: Pempheris klunzingeri (assembly GCF_042242105.1). Taxonomy (NCBI): domain Eukaryota; kingdom Metazoa; phylum Chordata; class Actinopteri; order Acropomatiformes; family Pempheridae; genus Pempheris; species Pempheris klunzingeri. The sequence goes on from NC_092021.1 coordinate 26,430,126, forward strand.
TAGGTGTTGGGGTGGATTCGTAACGGTGAGTCCATGCTGAATGCCAGCATGGTGAATGCCAGCTCTCTGTCTGAGGCTGAGCAGCTGCAGAGGGAGCATGAACAGTTCCAGATGGCTATAGAGGTACACACACACACACACACACACACACACACACACACACACACACACACACACACACACACACACACACACACACACACACAGACACACACACACACACACACACACACACACACACACACACAGACACACACACACACACACACACACACACACACACACACACACATCCTAATTATTGGTGCTCGAACCAGGCTTACTGTACTTTAGAAATGATTATTCCAGTCTGCATTGGTTTGAATGGTAGCAGATGGGTGCACACTCTGGTACACACTCTCTCTCTTTGTTACCAGTGTGTGTGTGTGTGTGTGTGTGTGTGTGTATGTGTGTGTGTGTGTGTGTGTGTGTGTGTGCTTGGCCTCAGTAATTATTTCATTCTGCATTGATTTTGAGGAGTAGCAGATGCACACACACACGTTCAAATGCATTTAAGTGCTCTCTCTGCCTGCATATGTTTGAACATGTGTGTGTTTGTGTGTGTGTTGTTCTGTGTAATGCTTCAAATAGCTGACTCTAGAACACTCACAGTGGTAAAAGCCCCATGGTCAGCACTGTACAGTGCACACACACACACACACACACACACACACACACACACACACACACACACACACACACACACACACACACACCCTACATGTGTCCTGACCTGGTTTCTGCTCCTGTGCAGCTGAAATTGGTGTGTGCCTGTGTGTATGTGTGTATGAGTGTGTATGTGTGTCTGCATCCACCAAACTGATGTAATACTGCTTGAACACACACACACACACACACACACACACACACACACACACACACACATTAATAATAAGAGCCCTACACTGGAGCTGAACTCTCTTTCCGTCTGTTGTGGAGGAACATGGACGCCGACTGTGACGTAACCTTAGAAAATGATTTAGCTCCTGCTGTCGCCATCATTTCTTCACAATATCGCTGAAGTATTTTAACAGGAACCTTGAAGCTTCTAGTTGCCATTAGGGTGATTGCACTTGCTCTCAGGCTTCAGATGGAAGCCGTGATGGTCGCAGACTCCGACAAACTCCCCTATCGAGCTTAAAAAGTGTTAAAGTTGACATTCTTTTTTAAATTTCATTACCATTTATCACTTAAAGGTGCCCTGTGGGGGTTTACTTACTCACAGAAACACACTGTGTGTATCTCTGAGGTCAAACTAACATGGTTCCTTCCTCATAAAGCATTTGCAAACTTTCTTTTCTTAAAAGTTTGAAAGTTTCATTATTTACACCCTGGTTTTCTAGTCTTCTCCTTCGCTGCAGCTGTTGGCTCATTACTGTGCTCCCTCACTGCAGCAACCTGCAGACCAGTGAAATAATGTGAAGCCATTGCATCGCTCCATCGTGCTGATGGTGGTAAAAACCTCTAACGAGGCAGTGATTGTAATTGAGAGTAACGAACAGGGCTGAACAGTTCATTGAAATGTTATCAGAATTACAAAATGGCCGAATGTGAAAACATTATGAATGAAGATTTATGGAGCTGCAGACGCTCCGGCCTGCAGATCACAGTCACAGCATCTGTCAAAGAATCACATCATTTATTTGCCATCGTTCAGCCTTAATAGTAACTGTCTCCTCCTCCTCCTCCTCCTCCTCCTCCTCCTCCTCCTCCTGCAGTCTCTCTTCCATGCTAACTCCCTTCAGAAGACTCATCAGAGCGCTCTGCAGGTCCAGCAAAAGGCTGAGGTACGTAAAATCCCTTTTACAGCTGATTGTAGCTCACTGTTAACTCCCTCCTCTAGCTCTCCTCCCATCATGACCGTGTGAGACCCTCCACCTCTGTCTGATCCTCCTCCAGATGGTGCTCCAGGCCGGTCACTATGATCCAGAGGCCATCCGCAGCTGTGCTGAGAAGGTGGCTGTTCACTGGCAGCAGCTGATGCTGAAGATGGAGGACCGCCTGAAGCTGGTCAACGCCTCTGTGGCCTTCTACAAGACGTCTGAACAGGTGCACCTCAAACACACACCTCACACACCTGCTCAGAGTTTGTGCCGCGCTGTCGTGGCGTCACCGTCTCTTCGTGTCCGCCAGGTGTGCAGCGTGTTGGAGAGCCTGGAGCAGGAGTACCGGCGGGATGAAGACTGGTGTGGCAGTCACGATAAACTGGGAATGTCGGCCGACACCGACCACCTTCTACCTCTGATCAGCAAACACCTGGAGCAGAAAGAAGCCTTCCTCAAGGTGGGTCACATCTCACACTGAAGCACATTCAACATCCAAAGAACATCAAATTTAGTAAAAACACAGAATGAAGCGGAAGAAAGTGTAGACGAGAACAGAAAACAGCACCTACAAATTTAGATTAGATTTCCAAATATTACATTACTAAATGACCAAATGAGACAAGGTGCCACAAAATGAGATGGTGAAATCATCATTTAGATCCAGAGAGAGAAGTTAAACTGCTTTGAAACACATAATCTCTCTGAGTTTCATTATCTTCTCATAAAGTCTGCTGATCCGACCTGTGGTTGATAGATTCAGACTGAATGAACTGAATCACAATGTTCCAATTAGGATTCAGGGAGTGAATAAACAGAACCAAAGAGGGTTTGTTTGAAATGCACATAACAGATGGTTTCATTTCACTCAGAGTGTTTTGTGAAGGAGGGTGAAGTCCCTGGGTAGTGGGTGTGAGATAATTAGCACACCCATCATGTCCTGTTGCTCCAGGCGTGCACTCTGGCCCGGAGGAACGCTGAGGTGTTTCTGAAGTACATCCACAGGAACAATGTGAGCATGCCTGGAGCCGCCGGCCACGCCAGAGGGCCCGAGCAGCAAGTCAAAGGTGAGTGAGATCAGTCAGGAGATTCATATGTAATATCGTGTATGAAGCTGTACCTGAAAGCCTTCAGAGCCTATTGCAGCTGTTTCTATGAATGTGATCTCAGACAAACATGGGAGATTATTACTTGTGTGGCTCTCTGGCCTGTGTTTCCTCAGATGTGTACGGTGTACAGGAGTGTGTACGTTTGGTAACTGCTGTGTGTTTCTGTGTGCAGCCATTCTGAACGAGCTGCTGCAGAGAGAGAACAGAGTCCTTCACTTCTGGACGCTAAAGAAACGGAGGCTGGACCAGTGTCAGCAGTACCTGGTGTTTGAACGCAGTGCCAAACAGGTGTGTGTGTGTGTGTGTGTGTGTGTGTGTGTGTGTGTGTGTGCATGAGTAAAACAAAAGAAAGAGCTCTTTGTTGGATCGTAGTTTTGGGAAATGTGCAGCACTAATGCAACATGTGGTTTATTTCATGAGGGTGTGAGTTTATAAGGGCAGAGATCAACTGTATCTGTGTGTGTGTGTGTGTGTGTGTGTGTGTGTGTGTGTGTGTGTGTGTGTGCAGGCATTGGATTGGATTCAGGAGACAGGTGAAGTTTACCTGGCCACACACACGTCACCTGGTGAAAACAGCACTGAAACACAGCAGCTCCTCAACGACTACCATCACTTCAGACTCACTGCCAAGGTACAGTGTGTGTGTGTGTGTGTGTGTGTGTGTGTGTGTGTATTGAGCCTCAAAGGAGCCAGCAGATGTAATAATAAGTAAAAACTGGGTCTCCTCTCTGAAAGCTTTACATATTTACACTGACATTCCTACATTTGCTCTCTAATGAGACATGACAGATCCGTCTGTGCTGTATGAGGTTGGCCTGCACACATTTAAAACTAGGAACATAATGGATCCTGTGTTTGGACGGGAACATGTTTATGGTCACTCCTGTTGTACAAGTTCATTCACATTCATGTGAAATTCTTTGGCTGGGAGCTCCGTCAGGGAAATATGTATGTAAGGTATGTAAAGGTCTATAAACAGACTGTCAGCCAATAAGGTGCAACAGCAATAAAGACATTTATACATGTGGCCTGTAAATATAAAAACTGTCAGACTTCTTAACATCAAGTATAAAAACAGTAAGAAGTAAGTCATCAGTGTGTGTGTGTGTGTGTGTGTGTGTGTGTGTGTGTGTGTGTGTGTGTGTGTGTGTGTGTGTGTGTGTGTGTGTGTGTGTGTGTGTGTGTGTGTGTGTGTGTGTGTGTGTGTACTCCCCACAGCAAACCAAGGAGAAGGTGAAGCTGCTGATCCAGCTGGCCGACAACCTGGTGGAGAAAGGCCACGCCCACGTGTCGGAGCTGAAGCGCTGGGTGAGCACGGTGGACCGCCGGTACCGAGACTTCTCCCTGCGCATGGGCAAGTACCAGGAGAGCCTGGAGAGGAGCCTGGGAGTCAGCTCTGAGGTGCACACACACACACACACACACACACTCGTACCGGCCTCTGGTTTTAGTCACTTCTGTTGCAGGGTATTGAGAACAACCCCTCTGTGCAGGACAACAAAGACTTGGAGTTGGACATCATCCCCGCCAGCCTGACGGACGACCCTGAGGTCAAACTGCGTGACCCCAACCACGAGGTCAATGAGGAGAAGAGGAAGTCAGCCAGGAAGAAGGAGTGAGTACGGCACTGAGGATGGAGGGTAGATAGTGTTCCTTACAGCAGCAGAACTGGTCAGTGCTGCAGAGGGATCGTTTTACAGAAGGGAGAAGAGATTGTCCCTCTCATCACACAGCGTCGTACCAAAGAAATCATCTGACTTCCCTGAATACTGATTTAAAACTGAATTTCAGAAGTGTCTCCACAGCAGTGATGTGTTGCACAGAAACAGCAGACAGTGTGTGTGAGAAGGAAGCTTCACTGTTCCCCCAGTGTCTCTGCGACACAAAGTGAGAGCAGCTGTGACTCCTCCACTTCCTCAGGAGGCTAATCTGTTTTCTTGTCTCAGGTTCATCATGGCAGAGCTGCTGCAGACAGAGAAGACCTACGTCAGAGACCTGCAGGAGTGTCTAGAGGTGAGGAGAAAGCCTTCTGAATGTCTGAATGTGTTTTGGAACAACAAATGTATTGTCTTACCTGTCTGTCTGTCTGTCTGTCTGTCTGTCAGAGCTACCTGTGGGAGATGACCAACGGCGTGGAGGAGATTCCTGCGGGCATCGCCAACAAGGAGCACATCATCTTTGGCAACATGCAGGACATCTACGACTTCCACAACAAGTGAGAGAGTTTTCAGTGTTAGACGTTAGCACACAGCGTAGCAACAACTGCAGCATTTTAAACTGTGACAGCGTGTTGGCACAGCCTCTGCAGCCGGCAGTGATGAGCCAGGCTTCCTGCAGCGCAGACATTTGCTGCGAGAGTTCGGACCGATTGAACTTCCTGGACTTTTAATAATATTGTAGCTACAGGGGTGCTGAACAAGCGGCTTTGCCTTCATAGACAGTTCATGACCCCCTTGGCTTCCTGCGGCACCTCTGGAAAACTCTGTGTAGGTTCTTAAAGAGACATGCTCATGTACTCCTCCACCCCATTGAGACCTTTCATATGTGTGTTTGCAGTATTTTCCTGAAGGAGCTGGTGAACTACGAGCAGCTACCAGAGGACGTGGGTCACTGCTTCGTCACCTGGGTGAGGCAGTGCTTTGATGCTGGTGCTGGACATAATGAAATGTTCACCGTTAAACATGTTCCCTCCTGTCCTGCTTTCAGGCCGATAAGTTCCATATTTATGTGGATTACTGCAAGAACAAGCCAGACTCCAGTCAGCTCATACTGGAGCACGCCAGCACCTTCTTCGACGTGAGTGCACCCTTCATCATTATCATGTCATGTCATCACACAAACAGCACGAAATATGATAATAAGAAGTGATCACCAGCCTCTTTCTCAGTGAACTGGCCTCGTCTGGGCTACTGTAAAGGAGTCACATGGCTGTTTGTGGTTAAACCAAAAGGATCTTCCAGGTCTCTCTCTGTAGGGATCCTTTCCATGATGCTGTCACACACTTAGAATAACACTCTGAGCCTGTCAGTGGATCAAACAAGCTCTTCTAGTGGACCTACTGTGATCAGGTGGACCAGCTCCCAAACCTCTTCTACCTATTTGTCATTTAGACACTAGAATATGTGCAAACAGGTTTAAAAACACCAGAGTTCTTACTGAAACCCTCTAAATAGGAAATCTGTCTATTTCAGGATACCTGACACATGCTGATTTTGCACATGCTTGTGGTTCCCTGTGAATAAATAGATGTCCTCTCTAATAACTGACGCAGTAGTTTATCTCCATCAAAGTGTTGCTGCGGCACAAAACGTCGTGGATAATTAACACGGCTCGATGCAGGCAGTTTGTCGTGATGGATGCTTATTGTGGAGCCTGAACATGATAAACACGACTCCGATCCATCATGTAAATGTAGCACGTGGAGCAGATCAGCCAGGATCAGTACCACCACCACTACCACGACTCTGTAGTTCCCCCGTCGTGTCAGCAGGTGGAGCTGCTCACTCACTGGAAAGTGCTTCATTTCTTTCTGCTCGCTGGTGTTGCTGTAACTGTGCCTCTGTGTGAATAACCAGGACATCCAGCAGAGACGTGGCCTGGCTAACTCCATCTCCTCCTACCTCATCAAGCCAGTCCAGAGGATCACCAAGTACCAGCTGCTGCTGAAGGTGCACACACAGACAGCCATTCCTCCCCAGGCCTGACCCGGACCCTGATACAGGGTCTGGGTGTGATTCAGTCCCGGTGTTTGATTGATCAGCTGTGTGCCTCACAGCGTGGAGACATGACGACATCAGGCTTGACTTACAAACACAGATATACAGTGACTAGTTATTTATTATTAAAATAATGAATAAGTTCAAGTGTTCAGACCCTTTAAATGCAACAACAAAATGACCTCACACTCATTTTGTTGTGTGTTCATGTTGTTGTTTGAGCTTTTATGCACAGTAAAGTGATCGGTACCTCCGGAGCAGGGTGGAGGTGTTTCTGCTCAGAGGTCACATCAGTGTGTCCGTGTGCTGCTGATGCATGACGCAGTACGTGTTAGTAGATGTAATCGTAGACCTGAACTGGATAGATCGGCCCAATCAACCCCTAGGATGTAGGTATTAACAGCTAACACACACTTGACCCTCACACTACAGGTGGTGTGTGATCACAGGCACAGACTGAGCAGCCTCAGGGCATTATGGGATATGGTGTGTGTTTTGTTGTGCCTCCCATCACATCTGATATCGTCTCCTCTCCTGCAGGAGTTACTGTCGTGCTGTGAGGAGGGTAAAGGGGAGATTAAAGACGGCCTGGAGGTGATGCTCAGCGTTCCAAAGAGAGCTAATGATGCCATGCATCTGGCCATGCTGGAGGGTAAGACCCCCCCGCCCCCCCCCACTGGACTAAAACCTGTAAGCTGACAAGTGAACTTCTGTTTCTGTGCTTCGACTGAGAGAGGACGTCTAATCCCATAAAGAAGTGTGCCGTTGGTTCTGTCTCCTCCCTCCTGACGGCCGGCTGCGTGCTCACACTCTTCTCCTCTTCCTCAGGCTTTGAGGAGAACCTGGAGGTGCAGGGCGAGCTGATCCTGCAGGACAGCTTCCAGGTCTGGGATCCACGCTCGCTGATCAGGAAGGGGCGGGACCGACACCTCTTCCTGTTTGAGTTCTCCCTGGTCTTCAGCAAGGAGATCAAAGACTCAGCGGGCAGAACCAAGTACCAGTACAAGAACAGACTACTGGTCAGTGTGTGTGTGTGTGTGTGTGTGTTCTGTAAGAACAGCCGCTGTGTGTGTCACTGACTCACATACCTGATGGTTCATCCCTCCCTGCTGTCCCACAGACGTCAGAGTTGGGGGTAACTGAGCACATTGAAGGTGATCCATGTAAATTTGCTCTGTGGGCAGGAAGAACCCCGTCCTCTGATAATAAGACTGTGCTGAAGGTGAGTGAAATGACCCTTTAGATCAGTGCTGCCACTAGTTTTAGAAGCTGGAACGTTCATAAACCTGGTGTCCTGCAGGCGTCCAGTATGGAAGCTAAACAGGAGTGGATCAAAAACATCCGGGAGGTGATCCAGGAGAGGATGACTCACCTGAAGGGGGCGCTCAAGGAGCCTCTTCACCTGCCTAAAACACCAGCGCTGAGCAAACCCAGGAATAACACCAAGAGGTGAGCACACACACACACACACACACACACACACACACCTGTTGAAGGATGATTTATGTTTGTGTGTTGATGTTAGTAATCAGTGCTCATTAGTGCAGTCAGTCCGGCTGGATTCTCCCAAACACTCTCTTCTTAACACACCTCTGCTATTTGCATGTGGTGCACAGAGGTGCAGAGCCCCCCCCCCACAGACTGGTGAATCCTCAGTAATCTCAGAGAAATGTGCAGCCAGCCTGATGCTTATGCAACAAGGAGATGTGGGGCTTGATATTTTCCCCCCTCTGCTGTTGCCACAACTAGAAACGTCATCATTGTACACAGCGGTGCTGCGGGCAGAGACCTTATCACCCTGTCGGAGGATAAAGTGTCAGCACGGCAGAATAAACCTTTTCTGAGCACCAAGTTCCCAACAATCAAGTTCAAACACATTTGAAATGACGTGTAAGTTTGTTTGTCAGTAATTTAAATGAATGTGTGTGTGTGTTCAGGGAGGGAGGTGAAGATGGAGACAGCCAGGGAGACGGCAGCAGCCAACCAGACACCATCTCCATCGCCTCCAGGACGTCCCAGAACACTGTAGACAGCGACAAGGTAGGACACACACACACACACACACACACACACACTGACGAGCTGATGACCCACAGCTGGCTCAGCGCTACAGGGTCTCCCAGGCAGCTACAATGGGCAGAAGCAGGGGCTGTGCAGAAAGACTGTCTGTGACGGTCCATGTGTGTGTGTGTGTGTGTGTTCCCACTGCATCTGTGATACATGCAGCACTGTAACTGTGTGTGTGTGTGTGTCGTGCTGATCCTTACGTTCACGTGTAGGTTCAGGTCAGTTGTGTGTGTGTGTGTGTGTGTGTGTGATGTGTGACCACATGAAGAGAGAAGCAGGCAGTGATGAAAAGCCTCTTCAGGTTGTGTGCAGGCGTCTGTGCTGATGCCTCCTACCAACCAGCCGCTCACATTCAAGTACGTAAGTAATGTAGAGCTGTGTGCCTGAAGCCTCGTGTGTTCCCTCGTTCTTCTGTGTGCTCAGCTCCAGGCAGGGCGGGAGGCCTTCTGGACTTGTCCCAGGAGGAGAAGCTCAGCTGTGAATAATCATATGGATGCTGAGTTAGCTGTTCTAGTTCCAGGGTGCTGTGTTCACAGAGGGATGTAGAGGATGCTTTGTTTAGAGCTTTATTATTATTATTAATGAAAGAACTCAACCTGATGACTGAGTTTGGTGAAGCGCTTCTATTTTATTAGTAGTTTTGATCTGTGCTGGTTGTTTTCCAGTGATACTACAGCACACACACACACACACACACACACACACAGATGTCTGTCATGGCCTCCCACTGTAGTGTTACACAGTGTGGCCTTTTCACTGTGTAACCCCACGCCTACACACTGCCCAGCCTCTAAATGTCAGCACCACACACACACACACACACACACACACACATATTCTCATTCTTATTTTCTGTGTCCAGTCCAGCTCACAGGATGAACCTCCTGAGCACAGGTCTGCTGTGCTCTGAGTGTGTTTGTCTCCCTGCCTCTTCCTGTCCAATGAAAACATGAGGAGGAATATTTCCAGCCTGTTTAGTGTGTGGGTGTGTTGTTGCTCTGGTCCAGTTTATTGTTTCTAGGATGTAGAAAACTCCGGCTCGCTATTTCTGGATCCTCCTCCTGTGTTTTCCTAAAAACATCAAAGCAAAAAAAAAACCCCAGTTCTACATTTTGTCTCGATGCGTCTCGTATTTCACGTGCTGACACAGCAGAGCGGCTCTCCTGGTCTGTGCTCCGTCCTAATGTGACAACAGGAGAAGGAGTCTGCGTCGTAGCGGACGGAGGAGGGATCACAGAGCAGAGACCCATTAAACATGTTGTGAAGAGACGCCTTCACCTTCCTGTGTGCCGTCTGCTAATGAACGCTGCCTGAATCTGTGTCTCTGGTTTAAATCCGTGGCTGTGCAGCCTGGGCCGACGGTGGCTGTGCAGCCTGGGCCGACGGTGGCTGTGCAGCCTGGGCCGACGGTGGCTGTGCAGCCTGGGCCGACGGTGGCTGTGGAGCCTGGGCCGACGGTGGCCGTGCTCGTTATCTTGTGTGTGCAGGGCGGTGGTGCTCCCTCTCCTTGTGTTCCCATGGCTCTGCCGGCCCTCCAGGGGTTTATCGTGAACTCTGGCAATTCGTTGTGTGTTTTGGAGTAAAGACAAGTCAATAAGTGGTGTTTATTGGTGGCTTTCCCTCCAGACATGTGATAAACACTCTGAGTCAGCAGATCTGAAGGAGCAGAAGCTTTTGTTATTGACCAGGTTAGTTTGAGACGAAACAAGAAGCCAGACTTTGGTGATGAAAGTGGAAGCTTCAGATAAGCAGAGTTTCAAACAGCAGAGATGAAACAAATGAGAACTGTAGTTAAAAAACAGGAGCCGATGATGCTGAGTGTCGGTCTGTCAGGTCTAGTGGATGGTCGCTGACCCTCTGTAAGGTGGCTGTCTGGACGTTTGGACCTTTTTGAACTGTATTGAGAGTTAAGGAGAAGAGCTGTTGTGTCGTCCTGAACATGAAGCAGGAAGATGATGAACTTTACTAACTTTACTGTCTTTTACTGCTCCGTCTCCTCCCGTTAACGCCGTCACACCTCTCTGTCTTACCTCACTCTCTTTCCCTCTCCGTCACACTCCTCTCTTTTAGTTTTCCTCCCCTTTGGGTTATTTTTATACCTCCTGCTGTATTTTCACTGGATTACACTTTGTGCAGGCTCACACACCCATAATTAGCTGCTCCCCTTACAGTCCATCCCTGGTTCTCTCTCTCACTTTCTCACTTTTCACACATCACAACAACCCAGCTGGTGTAGTCAGATGTTCCACTGGCTGTCTGGGTGCTGGGGGGGGGTGTAGACAGGGCGGGAGGCTTCTGTTTCTGGTGGTTTCTGGAGTTTTATTTGACGAGTGTCTCTCTTGGTCTCTGCAGAGTTGTTTCTGTTCTCTTCCTGCCCTCTCTGTCTCCTTCACTCTTCTTCTTCTTCTTCTTCATCTCTCTCCACCGCTCAACAGGAAGACGCAGCCTCGCTGGTTCAGACCGGTGTGGACGTTTAGCAGCACCTCCATGTAGCTCCTACACCGGTGACTCTACGCTGGTGTGAAGACTCTCAGACTAATCAGAGCTTTAACCTTTATAGTCCTGGCTCTGATTTAAATGTGCTGGTTTACAGACGGGAAGCTGATCAGTTCTCACTAGAACATCAAACAGCAGCACTGATGGTTTGTTCAAACACTGTTTGACCTCCTGTGGTCACGAGTAGAGACCGTCCTCGGTAAACTAGCGGAGGTGGAGGCAGAGCAGGTCGTGGTGAATGGTTGGGAGAGACGGCGACACGGAGAGTTTGGTTTTGTGACCAAAAGACGACCTTCTGCTGAACCAGACCCCTAAAGGTGGCAGAAGAGGAAACCTCCATATGGACATTTCAGAGGCCGCTATCCAAATACTATACTGTGAGGTTTTGTTGGCACACTGAGGTTCAAGCCTTCTGAGCCGTCGTGTTTAATGTGTCCGTCCTGTGACGCTGTGTGGAACATGTCTGTGCTGTGACGTTTGTGGGTGCAGTGAGTCAGCTGTGGTTCAGTCTGTGGTCTTTATGTTATTTAAAGCGTCATTCCGGCGGCTGCCACCGCGGCTCTGTAGGTCAGAGGACGAACCTTTTTTAAAGCCGTCGCCTTCAGTTGGAGTAAAAATGTAGTTTCTCTGTGAGCCAGGACCAATAAAAGCTAGCAGCACTGCTGTGGAACTGAATATGCATGAGTGGTTGGAGGGGGGCTGCTGCTCCTGCTGCTGGCCTCCTGTGGTATTCAGCAGAGCTCAGTGTTGGTCTGTTGTTCAGCCACTTTAGTCTAGACTGAAATAATAGCAGCTTGTGCCATTAAGTTTGGTTCAGATTCTCATGATCCCCAGAGGATGAGTCCTAATAACCTCAGAGATCTTTCTACTTTTCCTCTCGCGCCGCCATAAGTTCAGTGAAATGTCCCGACAACGTTTGGATGGACTGCCGTGAGAAGTGTTGCACACACTCATGCCCCCCCGAGGATGAATCACAATGAAAAATGCATTGATTGCTCACAATGGCAACTTGGCGTTGTCATAGTGAGCACGTTGGCTTGTTTAAATAAACCTTTTCAGTGTCTTTAGCACCACACATGAACAAAACTATCAGCATTATACATGTAGTCTGAGCAAACTGACCCCCGCTGAGCTCCTCGTTTTTAACCCTGCGTAGGTCAAGTTTAACATCATCTTTAGTCAACAAGCCACAAGGTTTCAAGTGGGAATCCATTTATTTTCAAATGATCAAAGTGCATCAAAGTACAGCACCTTTCCCCGGCTCATGGTGAAAACCACGGCCGTGCTGTGTGCCTCACCTGAAACATCATGGCTGCCCACAGCGCCACCCACTGACGGCCACAGGCTCCAACATTCAGCATCACTGTCACATGAACGTGTCTAAAAGTAGTTGTGCAGCTGGATGCAGGCCACATGCACATCTGCAGGGAATCTCCCCGCTGGTATCTCCTGCTGAGGTGACTGGTTTTCTACCAGTATGGATGCAGCCGGCTGTGTGTGGCTGGTGGGACTAGCTGCTGGTGTGTGTGGAGGTCTTTAGAGGCCACGCTGAGATGAAGACGGAGCAGAGCACACAGCTACAGCACTGTCACACATTGTTTACACGTGTGTCTTCTCATGAATCAAATGCATTCAGATCAGACTGAAGCCGTACAGTTGCTGGTCATATGACTGCTGTGTCTCTCACACACACACACACACACACACACACACCATGGCAGTCTGAAAGTGCTTTAGTGCCCCAGCAGCTTCCAGGGAGTGGGAGACGTGAACACACTGACCCACACACACACCAAGCAGAGTGCCGTTCCCATCACACACAAAGCTATGGCTGTTTGTTCAGAGAGAGGGAGAGGGAGAGAGAGGGAGAGGGAGGGAGGGAGGGAGAGGGGGAGAGACAGTGTGAGGGTGTGTTTTTGTGTGGCAAAGACACAAACGAGGGAGTTGTCAAAGACGGAGAGAGCGACAGAGAGAGGGAGACAGAAGAGGAGAGGTCGACATGCCAAAGTGGATGAGCTTTAAACTGTTCAAAGAGAGCAGCAGAGTGAGTACAACCCTCTGGACGCTCTGAGCCTCCTGAAGCTAGACCTCTTTTATTTCTGTCTGTCACGACGAATCTGCTGCTTCATTATGAGCAGCCAAGTTATGTTTAACTGCAGGACTGTTTGGTTGGACTAAGAATATACTGACATGAGTGTGAGATGACTCAGAATGACTTTCTACTTAGAGAACATAGTATTTTAAATAAAAGCAGACATCTCTAACTTAGTGTTTGCTTCACTAGCTCTGTTCACTTTAATATTATTAACAGCACTAATCCTGTTCCACTGCGTGTTAGAGTACTTGTTTAACACAGTCTCTCCTTCCAAACAACATCTTCAGTCGATCTGCTCTCAATCCAGAGTTTGGTCCTGACCGTCGTCATGAGTGCAGCAGCTGAGCGAAGACGCTGCTCCTCCTCCTCCTCGTCTTCTCATGTCGACCTTTAGCTTTTTTTTTTTTCTGAAAGTTCAACCTTCCCGTGAAGATAATGGAGGTTGTAGGAAGAGTGTGAGTGCAGCCGTCCACAGTTCCAGTGCTTCTGCATCTGAGCATGAAGAGCTGAGAAAGTGTTTTGGAGGATTAGTTAGTGACTGTTTAGGTTCGCTCACTGATTCGGATCATACGTGCTGTTGACTTTCACTTAGCGTGTTGTAAAGCTGGACTGTAGGAGGGTGTGTGTGTGTGTGTGTGTGTGTGAAGGGGAGGTTAATGGTTAAACAGGGTGTGTAAGTGCCAGACAGACAGGAAACAGGCCATTAGCTGCCACAGAGAGCCGGCATGAAGCGTCCAGGCGGCTGAATCGAGTTTGATTCGGATTACAGAGCAGACAGACGGTGTAAACACACTGGCTGCTTTCCACTCTGCATTCTGTCCTCGGTTTGGGAAGACTGAGTCTCTAAAGAGGCTCAGAGGACAAGAGGAAATGTCTACATGTCCTCATGTGTCGTCTTGTGTTGATGGTTAAGTTTGAATGGAGAATTCCCCAGATGGTCTTGGTGAGTCACACTGTGACCAGGTTAGACCAGGTTAGACCAGGTTAGACCAGGTTAGACCAGGTTAGTGAGCCAGAGCTGGTGTCGCTCTACGCAGGCAAAGAAAGAGGGACACTTCTTATCAGTGTTCTTCCCCCTAAAATCAGTTATTTATAAACCCAGTCAGATTCTTGGCCCTCACAGTCACATATTTCCACCTGTAGTCTTTAGTACTCAGCATCATGTCACCGTCCCACACACACCCAGTGTGAAGAAGGTTTGTCCAGGTTGTCGTCGGAGCAGAGCAGCTCCTCCATCTGGGGTCGACGTCTTCTAGGAGTCTGCACAGTATAGAAACCACTCAAACACTCTTTATTCTGCTGTATGTTCCTCTGGATGGTAGGCAGCAGGCGGTCTAACGGGGCTCAGCCGTAGTCATCCTCTTTCTCTAGTTGACACTGTATTTCCTGCTAATATGATGGCGGACTGGTCGGGCTGGTTCCTGTGATGCTGTTCTGCTCCCTTTGGAACAAACACCAAACACCTGCTCACTGTTCTCACTGTTGAGCTCATTATAACACTCTGCAGCTTCAGAGCGCGACATGGGGTCATAACGTAGTGCTGAGAAAACTGTGGCACACTGAGACTGACAGCACTGAGAGAGCTCAATCTAAGCAGTGAAGATGAAGCAGTGAAAGATTCAACCTGTGGACATCTACACACACACACACACACACACAGGAAGGACTGTCCCTGGAGTTACCCACCACTCAGATCAGGGACTTTTTCCAAATTAGTTTCCAGCATCCAGTGTGTGAGTGTTATTCATGCACCACATGGAATTTGTGAGTGTGCAGGTCAGGTAACATACATTCAACACAACAGATGCCTGAAGTACATGGATGTGTTTGTGTTGAGTGTGTTTACACATGCTGGAGCTGTGTGTGTGAGTGTTCATCATGCAGAACACAGCGTAGCCAGCGAGCGCTGCTCTGATCCTAATGATTTTCACACATCTGCTGAATGTGTTGTTTCTCATGGAAGAGCAGTAAATTCAGATCTGAAGAGCAAAGCACGCTTGATGTTTCCACTTCAGACTTAGTTGAAATGAAAATGATGGTAACAGGCGGCGTTCTGCAGCTGCTGGCTCTTCTACTGAGCTCTGCAGGTCTGTAGCTGCAGTCATGAGATCAGTTATTCAGCTTCATGAACAACAAACCGAAAAAGCAGAAATACTATACTGCTGTCTGGAGAAATGTAGTATTTAGAGTGAGTTAAATACACTCAGCAGTGAGTATTGGAAAAGTCCAATCTGCCTTGAAGTAGAAGACAGAAGATGAACTCTGAGTGCTGAAGTCTCGTCTTCTTGCACTGGAACAAAACGCTGCCAGTGAATGTAAGTGCTGTAAATCAGTTGCATATGAGAGCGATCGCTTGGATCCCTTGGATCCCTTGGAGCCAGGCTTGGTGGTCCCCGACTATCAAACAGATTTCCACATAAGCATGCAGAGGCTGTGTTTCACTGGAGCCGTCTGTCTGTGGGAGAGAACATGGCAGCAGCAGCTTTAGCTTCCCTCACAGGCCGGCGCTGACTTCCATCTTTTACTGTCTCATTGTGCCGTCTGTGCTCTTATTGTAGTGCAACATGAAGCATGTGACTTTTATCTGCTTTATCAAACCACTTCTTCTATCAGTCTAGTTTTAAAGAGCACTGAGGAGGATTCATGCTGCATGAAAAACACTTAAAATCCTAAAAATAAACCGATTTCTGAGAATAAACGAAGAATTCTTACTTTAAACTCCATAAAAGAGAAAAGACAAGAGAAGAGAGTGTCTGAGAGGAGTGACCCGGCAGCACCATCTGAGAACATCCTTCCTCTTCTGAACATGAAGGAGCTCCTGAAGGAACCTGCTGAACCGTCAGCGGTGACACTGAAGACGGTTCAGTCAAAGGCTGCTGTGGGGGGGTCCGTTCATCCTTCACTGCCTCATGTCGGCCATTAACACACGGTTAAAGTGTCCGTTGGCCAGTAACAGTTTTTTATATATATATATATATATATATATATATATATATATATATATATAACCTTTAGCCAAGTAAAGATGGCAGAACAACAAAGAGAGATAAGATGAGAGGAAATGTATTTTATAGTATTTTCTAAGCTCCTATGTCTTCATGTGTAACTCCAGCTGTGAGAGAAGTGCAGTGGAAGAAACGTAGAATAAAACAGTGATACTAGATAACTGTACTACGGCTCTCTAGCTGACCAAAAGTCCTGTGACTGTCTCCTGCTGACATCAGGACATGTAACCTGACACAGTACCTGGTCACTGAGGAGTGTGATGATGAAGGTCTGAAGATCTGCTGGCTTCTAGTTTCTGCCCTCAAACATGAATTTTCACGTGTGAGTGAAGCCACAGCTCATCTCTGCTCTGCTCTGAGCTCCATTCGTTCTGCTGCTGGAAGAGTTCGTAATGCTTAACGCCAACTTCCTGTGCTCCAACATGTGACCATCACACGCCTGTGTGTGTGTGTGTGTGTGTGTTTTCATCACACAGACAAGCTCTGGTCCTGCAGAGACCCAACACCTCTCCCAGTCCTCTGGGACACATGCAGGGTCCTCAGGGCTGGACACCTTCCCCCTGACCCCCACACTTGTGCTACAGCTGAACTAGATGTCACCAGGACAAACAGTACTGGGAGTAAACCGGACTCATGAAAACAGATTTCACTTGGTTTTTAGAGTCTGGAAGTTCTCCTGAAGGAGACTCCAGGGTACCAGACTGTCTGATGGCAGGTCTCCACCAGTACGGCCACAACGAGCCAGTCGTCTTCTCATTAGGAGTTTGGTGACGTCACATAAATCCCAGCGTGTGTGTGTGTGTGTGTGTGTGTGTGTGTGTGTGTGTGTGTGTGTGTGTGTGTGTGTGTGTGTGTGTGTGTGTGTGTGTGTGTGTGTGTGTGTGTGTGTGTGTGTGTGTGTGTGTGTGTGTGTGTGTGTGTGTGTGTGTGTGTGTGTGTGTGTGTGTGTGTGTTTGTGTGTGTGTTTGTGGGGCCATCTGTCAGGTGTAAACTTACCTGCACCTTTTATAGAAACATGGGTCCTTGTTGCTAGGAGACCTTTAGCCTGCAAAGTGCAACTGCACACACACCCAGTAACACACACACAGTGACACACATTAACGTGCTCTGTGATAGCAGAGGGCAGCCGGGGGAAGAGGGGGACACTGGATGTGGACATGCCTCTCTCCTCTCTCCTCTCTCCTCTGTCCTCTCTCCTCTCCTCTGTCCTCTCTCCTCTCCTCTGTCCTCTCCTCTCTCTCCTCTCTCCTCTGTCCTCTCTCCTCTCCTCTGTCCTCTCTCCTCTCCTCTGTCCTCTCCTCTCTCTCCTCTCTCCTCTGTCCTCTCTCCTCTCCTCTGTCCTCTCCTCTCTCTCCTCTCTCCTCCTCTCCTCCTGGTCGTTCACTGCTGCAGCTCTAAAGCTGCTGGTTTCCTCACCAGTTGGTCTAAAAGTGCTGCTGGTGTTGATGCCGTCTGTAGGTGAGCGAGAGGAGAGGAGAGGAGAGGAGAGGAGAGGAGGCAGGTCAGGTGACGTGCTGATGTGTGTGACGCCCTCCACGGGGAGCTGCATCAGCTGACTGTGTTTTCACAGCACACAGTGTGGTCGCTTCACCACAGGAAGCTGCAGCGGTTTGACTTCACTCATCTAGATTTGTTATGGTAGCTTCTGTCTTCTGCTCGGTGTGAGTGTGAGATATTTATTGATGTGTTGTGACTGTAGCTCATGTGATGCCTCAGTTCAGTGGGTGTGAAGGTCAACACACCTCAGCAGCTGTACATGAACTGTATCTGTATCTGTGTGTGTGTGTGTCTTTATATAACAGCTTAATGAAACATCCCATAAAAACATAATCACCATAACGGTCCAGTCTGCAGCCCTTTATGGCTAAAACTGTCTCCTAATCATTAACTCATTTATTAGCTAATATTTCCAGCTCAATAGTCCAAACGTTCTCAGTAGTCCAAACGTTCTCAGTAGTCCAAACGTTCTCTGCACGGCTCAGTAGTCCAAACGTTCTCAGTAGTCCAAACGTTCTCAGTAGTCCAAACGTTCTCAGTAGTCCAAACGTTCTCAGTAGTCCAAACGTTCTCAGTAGTCCAAACGTTCTCCACAGCTGAACGTGTGTTTTCTCCTTCACCTTTTCACTGTGACGTTAGTTTGTTCCTTCCTGCCAAAGTTTGGGTTTCACATGAGAGATTTCTCTTTTTCTTCTCTGAGCTCCTGTCGGCAGTTTAAAGTGGGAGGGGCTCAGTTGGAGGACGGTGATGTCATGTAGATCTGTGCACGACCGCAACCAGAAACTAATGTTGTTTGGTTCCTGTCCATCAGACCAGCCCCACAGAGATCAGTTTTGAAGTGTAAAACTCTGAAAACATGACGCTAAAGATGCTTAAACTCTTCTTTAATAAATGTTTCAGAGGCTGAGGACAGAACACACTGGTTCTCTAAGCTAAAGAGAGTAAGGCCTTCATGTCCACATGCTGCTGGTTGGGCCTGTTCCTCCAGCCTGCAGAGTGTTTGAAGAGGTTTGTTCCCTTCGGGCTCCAACAAACCTGTTGAGCTCTCGGTGGAGCTCACATGTTCATGCTCAGGGTGAACACACACACAACATGTGCTCCTTATTCTTACTGTTGTCTTGATTTTATTAACTGGACCTGAACAATAATCTCATTCATGCTTTTGCAGTGTTGTCTGTTTTTCTTTTCATGCCGATGAAGCTGAGTTGAGCTGAATGGTGTGAACAGTTTCCTCTTCACGGCCCCGTGTTAGAGACTGATGACATGGCTGGGATGTGTATTTGGTGGATTTTGCCTCACACACACACACAAACAGGACACATTTGTGGCTTGAAGACTAATCACATGTCCCCTCTGTCTCTGTCTGTGCAGCTCTCTGGCGGCTGTGAGCTGACGGTCGTCCTGCAGGACTTCACGGCAGGATGCAGCACGGAGATGTCTGTCAGCACCGGTGAGACAAACCTTTCAGTCTGGATCTGCCTGGTGACTGTGTTCACTCAAAGCTGGAGGGGGTAGACTAGTCTGAGTTCAGCTAATGAGTCTGTTTAGTTTGGGTCTTTTAGTTTGGGTCAGGTGGGAGACTGGATAGAAAATGATTCACCTCTGAAACTACAACACATCTCCTGAACCTGTAGAAGAAGCCACAGTGTGACACCGCCCGCTCTCCCCCGCAGGTCAGACCGTGGAGCTGCTGGAGCGGCCGAGCGAGCGGCCCGGCTGGTGTCTGGTCCGGACCACCGACCGCAGCCCCCCCCAGGAGGGGCTGGTCCCCAGCTCCACACTCTGCGTGTCCCACTCGCGCTCCAGCGTGGAGATGGACTGCTTCTTCGGCTCAGGGAAAGGTAGGACGTTCAGACTCACTGAGCTGCTGCTGGGTCTGACTGTATCACTGAGTGTGCAGCAGTTATGGCTCCGGGGCTCAGACAGAACTAACCAGCACTAACCAGCACTAACCAGCACGCTCTTCATGGTGCATCGGAGGTAAAGTGTGGTGAAGATGAGTGTCGTCACTTGGTGAGTTAAGATGGTGGGAATCATGGGCACTTGTGCAGAGCTTGTTTTCTGTCTCCCAGAAGTGTCACATACAGCAGCTGTGATTCCAAATGTTGAGACTTTGATGTTTAAATGCTACCAAGAGGCCTGACGGGGGGGAGTTCAGTCAGTATGTAGTCTGGGAAGCCGTCAGGACCAAGTCCATCCAGGATGTTTCCCTCAGTCAGGATCTGATTTTATTGATGCATAAAAAAGTGACAGTCAACCACTGAGGTAACAGAACACCTTCAGTGTTTTTCCTCTCACCAAAACAGACCTCTGACGTCCATTACTCAGGGATGTAGTGACCCCTAACGGTGAGAGATGGTGTTACAGTCCAGAGGAAACCTGTCTCACTGTGTGTGCACTGTACAGAGCTCCTAAAAATAACTGCAGTTAAATGAGCATCATGTATGTAAATATGCATTATTCATGGAGGAGGAGAGAGAAAGTAGATCATCTTTAAATACATCTAACAGATGGATGTCTGGATGGAAGGCTGGTGAGATTTTCCAGACGGAGAAAACTGCTCAGAGTTCTGCACAATGACAAGTTGTTGTCTAGTTGTTCCAGTGACGGAGGGCTTCGTTAGCGTGCACCTGTGCTCCTGTGACTTTACTTTGAGTTTGATTTGAACCAGGACAGAACGAGTCAGTGAATTCCTAAAGACTCCTTCTCCGTGGTCACCATGGTTACCACCGTAACAGACTTAGAAGAAATGACATAACACAGGACGGCTACTGTGGTTACAGCTACACACACACACACACAGTCCTGTACTGCCCAGCAGGGGGGGCTGTGGAGCTGCACTGGATCGGCCCTCCGACTGTTACAGTGCTTCACACACACCTGAGGACGTGCTGGTGGTGTGTTTGGATCAGAAGCGTTGATCAGTCACTCACCAACACAGGGGGGCTGCACCGTGAAATGCAAGCTGTGGTCCCATTAGCAACATAACATCAAAAACTCCCACCCCCTCCCTTCAGGCATCCTTTGAACTCCCCTCCTGAAAGCACCCTACCAGACTACAGCTGGAGGACGAGTCTGCTGAGACTCAGTTAAACGTCACAGTCGTAGAAACACTGGCAGCCCCAGCTTAGCTCCATGGACGTGTGCTAACTGGACCAGCCGTGCCCCGGATCAGGGGCTGTACGGGAGTCTACAGGCAGGTACACAGGTCTCAGTACAGACACACTGCTGGTTTCTCTTTCCTGTTGTTGATGAATCGCTGTCAGGCTGTTAGGAGAATTTCATACATAACAAAAATACTTATAAATAAGTTACAGATGCTGCCTTTAGGGAGACTGAGTGGAAAAGTCCATCACAGGAAACACTGTGCTGCGGCTTCTGATTCCATCTCAGTGCATTACAGGAGTTTTCCAGCTTGGAGGAAGTGGATGCTAGAAATTATTTTGTGCACACACACACACACACACACACACACACACACACACACACACACACACACACACACACACAGCTGATCATCTGATTTGCCTGCTGCAGCCACAGTGTGTTTTCTGCTCTCGCTGATGAAAAGGATGTTTTGTGTTTCCGTAAAGAGATGCAAATCAGACAACTGCATCCACTACACATAGAAATAGATACAGGCGTGTGCACACACACACACACACTGGGGGTATTTAGGAAACACTGAGGAACCCTGATATGTGACAGCAGTGTTGGTGGGTCCATGTTGTGTTAGTTGATTTAACAGGCCTGTAACTCTTCACTTGATTACTTTAGAGTTACAGTAAGTGTTTGAACTCAAAACAAGGGTTTGTAAATGAAGCTTTAAATGTTCACAACAGTCACCTGTACTGAAGATGGCTGTAGAAAGTCTGAAGGTCTGAAGGTGCAGCCTCCTTCTACATTAACACTTCAGTGAATGATTAAGAAATAATGAAGGGCTTCATTATACAACACACATTATGTGAGCCAGCTGAGAGAAAAGCTCAGGAGTAGATGTAAAATGGTCTATTTTCAGCATGGGGGGTGGGGGGGGGGGGCTGCAGAGCTGCTGCTGGTGTGAAAGCAGGAGCAGAGACACCATCAATAACAGTTTCAGGTGATCTCAGAGACTTCAGACGGTGCAAGACACACATTCAGTCCGTTCTTGCATCATTTGTGAAGTCGTGCAGATTCATTTCTTACAAACGGGGAGGGGGGAGGGGGGGGCTTTGTTTCTCCCAGTAGCTCCTCTCAGAGACCTGACCTGGCACCAGCTTATGACACCGAGCGGGCATGTCACATGACACACACCTCATCAGTCCCAGCACACACCTGCACCTACGTCCTCGGCAGTCAGCGCCTGACGGCTGATGGGTGTTTAATTAACTGTCCTGTTTGTTAATGACTGAGTCAAACTGTTAATTAACCCTAAAGAGTCATCGCTAATTAAGGAGATAAACTTCTGCTGCGTTCTCTCAAGCTCCTGTGTGTGTGTGTGTGTGTGTGTGTGTGTGTGTGTGTGTGTGTGTGTGTGTGTGTGTGTGTCTGTGTGTGTGTGTGTTTGTACGGTGTGTCTGTGTGTGTGTGTGTGTGTCTGTGTGTGTGTGTGTGTGTGTGTGTGTGTGTACGGTGTGTGTCTGTGTGTGTGTGTCTGTGTGTGTGTGTCTGTGTCTGTGTGTGTGTCAGTGTGTACTGTGTGTGTGTGTGTGTGTGTCAGTGTGTGTGTGTGTGTCTGTGTGTGTGTGTCTGTGTCTGTGTGTGTGTCTGTGTGTGTGTGTGTGTGTGTGTCCTGGGTCTTGTGACTGCTCTGTAAACTAGGTCTCCTTGTCCTCTCTGAAAGACTGTGAAGACACTGAGAGCTCTGAAGTTTACTGAACTCACGATGGAGTTGTGCAGTCGCTGAGACAGACAGACAGAAAGTCAGACAGACAGACAGTCAGACAGACAGACAGACAGACAGTCAGACAGACAGACAGACAGACAGACAGTCAGACAGACAGACTCTGCTATCAGGACTCATCTCTGATTAGAAGGGCTCGTAGCTGTGGAGGGTACACTTCTTTCCACCTCCTCCTCTTTCTCTTTGGCCAAGTTTGTCCTGTGGTCATGAGGTCGTAGGAATAACGAGATGTGAAGAGCTCCTTGTATGAGGTCATCGCTGCTGATGTTCTACAGCAAGAAATCCAGGAAATAATCCCTGCGTCTAAATGGGACACTGCAGGGGAACAGAGCTGCTGGAGGCACTTTATCTAGGCTAAGTGCATGTGTTTTGTTTTGCTGCAGTGATCATCAAGGTACAAACACACACTGGGGGGGGGGGGGTATTTACAGTCCATTGCTCTGACATTGGCCTGATTGAATAGATGTCATTTTTTTTTGTGAGGCAAGTCAGTCAAGTCCAAGTCCAGCATGATGAGGTGTGTTAGAAACATTAGATGAAGAAACATGACTCATTGCTGGACTCAATAAGACCAGAATTTAATTCTGACAGTGAAGTAAAGGGAAGAGCATCACAAGGTAGACAGGTAGACAGGTAGACAGGCAGACAGGTAGACAGGTAGACGGGTAGACAGGTAGACAGGTAGACAGGTGTGTTAAATGACCCTCATGCACAGAGACGATCACTAATCTTTAATAAACTACATTTACTAAAACCTTTCGGGGGAAAAACCTGATCATCCTCCTACGTTTTTCATGCAAACAGCTCACAGCAGGATTCCAGTGAGAAGCTTTACATACAGCATGTGAGCAAATGAGACAAAACATTTGGAACTGTGCTTAAGGGGGGGGGGCTTTAGGCCAAAAGGCAGAACTCTGATAATTAAAGAGATTAATGTTAAAGAGAGCAATTAATGATTCAACCAAAGAAGAAAGTCTCTGTTCACAAGGTTAAAACGCTGTAAGTCCAACACTCACTTATTATTAGCTCTGTTTTGGTCTCCACCAACTGTTAAATGAGTCCCTGCTCTCAGAGAAAGTATCCAGAGAAGTTCCAGAGAACTGAGGGAGGGAGGGAGGGAGACTCAACCACTTTGTCTGAGAAAGAAAAGACAAGTACGTGAGTGTGTGTAGGCTCCTCCTCCGTCTCCTCCTCCTACCTCACCCTCCCTCCCTGCCTCCCTCCCTGCCTCCCTGCCTCCCTGAATCTCAGCAGTGTGGACTTGAAGCTCTCGGTGTGCGCACACACTCTCCCAGTCAGGCTGGTCCGGTTAATGAGTTTGAGTCCGACAGCTGGAGGGAGAGGTGTGTGTGTGAGTGTGTGTGTAAGTGTGTGTGTGTGTGTGTGTGGAGGATGTGTGTGTGAGCGAGGATGAAGCGAGGCCGTCGTTGCTGTGGATGGATCCTCGCCCGCTGCTGCTGCTGCTGCTACAACGGCACAGGTGGGATGAGATGTAGAGACACAGTGTGTTAGTGTGGTGGCATGTGTTTGCACTGTCGGGGGGTGTGTGTGTGTGTGTGTGTGTGTGTGTGTGTGTGTGTGCAGAGGTATGAAGCATGTTTCTAATGGCTCACACACACACTGAGCTGCAGGCGTAGACAACCCAAGAACCAGACTCACTCAGGGAGAAATTCCTCTTTTCTTTGTTGAAATATCTGTTGTGGCGCCGCTGGAAACTAATTAGAATTGAGAATGAGTTGTGAAACAGGAAGTTGTTTGTCGGAGAGACAGAGAGAGGTAGACGGAGAGTCAGAGAGAGGAGGACAGTTTCTGTCTTTGTCACTTTGGGGAATTGGTTGTTGGATTGAGCAATCTGTTTTCCTGCACAGGGTGTGTGTGTGTGTGTGTGTGTGTGTGGGTGTGTGGCAGGTTGTGACTGAGCCTCCAGCCAGCATCAAAGAATCTACTGACTGCATTCATACTGATCGTTGTCTGAATTTCCCAATCCTGCTGCGTCTCAGACAGCCAGCGGAGCTGTTTGGCAGGTTGGCGGGCGTTTCTCTGTCCGGACCTGTTTGTCGCCACATTACATCAGAAATCTGACACGACTACACCTGCACACCTCCGAGCACCGCTCAGTCCGACAGAACAGTTAGAACCAGACCGGGTCTTTTTCAGGAAAGTTTACAAAGTTAAAGGAAAGTTAAAGTGCTGTATTCACTCTCACGTGGGTCTCTTCAGGCTTAGAAAGTCCAGGTCCAGGGTCTGTCTTAAGGGAGATCAGTAACGAGCGTCGATCACAAACCTCGTTTGGTTTTTAGAGAGTGGCTCATGTGAGTTCAGTGCAGTGACGGGATTCGTCCTGCAGTCTGGTGGGTATGGAGACCGCCGGCTAAGAACTGGTGACTAGTTGTTGGAGCAGATCTGAATGTTTCTGCAGGTTTGAAAAGATCTTGTTCAGTTTAAGTAAAACTGACGGTTCAGTTCATTGAGGAGAGCTCAGGTTACTGCTGTGTCTGCTGTTCAGACCCACACACTGTCATGAGTCAGTGCACTGAGGCTGCGTTGAGCTGCACCGGGCAGGTTGGGCTCCCCACGTACTGTACCTTTAAGAGCAGGTGTACGGTGTGTATGTACAGGCTAACCTGCACACCTACACACACACACACACACACACACCTGCTAAAGGTTAACTCGGCTGTGTGTGGACAGACGCTGTACTTTGGTCCCAGAGCCACGGAGCTGCATGTCACACTGGAATGACATGTAGCTGGACGGACTGGTCTGAATCAGCCTGTTGTTGTTGATATGATGAGGATATGACATGTTTCTCCTTCCACACACACACACACACACACACACACAGAGGCACCTCCTCCCTCACACACTGACCGAGTGATTAACTGGAGTGTAAAGTGATCCTCCGTCCTGTCCATTACCCATTAAACCTGAAGATGGGCCGGAAACTACTCTGACCCTGAGGAGTACACACACATACACACACACACACACACACACACA
>NC_092021.1:26458354-26503354 GCF_042242105.1 Pempheris klunzingeri
ATCTGACTTCAGGTTCTGACCTTATTACCGTCTGTAGGATGATGGTGTGTGTGTGTGTGTGTGGATGGTGTGTGTGTGGATGGTGTGTGTGTGTGTGTGTGTGTGTGTGTGTGTGTGTGTGTGTGTGTGTGTGTGTGTGTGTGTGTGTGTGTGTGTGTGTGTGGATAATGGTGTGTGTGTGTGTGTGTGACGTATATAAAATCATGTGTTGTCACCAGGAACAGATAGAAGACCAGGAACCTGGATGTGTGGGTCATGAATGGAGGCTGCACGTCTGACTCTTTGTCACCTTTGTCCCACTGGTGTGAAAAAGTTTTTTAAAAAAAGCCCCTCCCTCAGTGAGAGCATGACTGTGACTGTCCTGTAGAGCTTTCAGCTGCTCCGTCCACTGAGGGAGGGTGTGTGTGTGTTTTCTCTCTCTGAGGTCAAGTGTGCACCTCAAAGCTCAGTGAGCAGTGTGCTCCTGCTAACAGCTGCTCCTGGTGAAGTGATGAAGGAGGAGAAGTTCAAGCAGCAGTGTCTTCTCAGTGTGTGTGTGTGTGTGTGTGTGTGTGTGTGTGTGCACTCAAGCCCTTAATGAGTTTCTGTGGTCGGCCTGCTGTCAAAGCGCTCACACACACACACACACACAGGTGTACAGGTGACCTCTGACATGTCTCGCTCTCTTAGAAACACATGAGTGGTTTTGCTCGGTGGCACTTTGGGGAGGAACCACTGACGCACTGGGACAGAACTGTGGGCTGGTCCCATCAGTCAGCTACCAGCCTGCAGGCTCCTCCTCATCGTTCAGACTCAGAAACACACCTGACCTCAGGTCTGAACAGTGCGTCTGTACTCCACATGGATCTGATTAATAATTATTCATTAACTCTGAAGGTGACCAGTGAAACTATTTGATGTTGTGTAATGTCCAATGAACTGTTTTAATCAGTCTGTAAGAAAGAAATGAACGAAGCGAGGCTGCAGTCACTCATGTTTTCAGCCATTTTTCCAGTGTTTGCAGTTATTGTTTTAGTTTGTGTCTGTCTGTCTGTCTGTCTGTCTGTCTGTCTGTCTGGGGTGGTGTCACCCTGGTGGTGTGGGTTAGGATCATCTCGTTCAGCAGAGATGAAGCAGCCTGGCTGATCGACACGCGGCTGAACTCCAGGCTGAAAGTGAACTTTAGTTGTTCAAGCACAAAGAAATTCTCTCTGTGGCTGATTAAGGAGGTCAAAGACCAACAAAGTGGTGTGTGTGTGTGTGTGTGTGTGTGTGTGTGTGTGTGTGTGTGTGTGTGTGTGTGTGTGTGTGTGTTTGGTTAATATAAAATGGAGAGTACTGTATGTGCCCTAGGTGTGTGCAGATAGACTTCCTATGAGTCGCTGGGGGTGAATGAAGTGTTGTCGATGTGCTCAGCAGCAGGACGTCAGGCCTCATTACTCCTCTCTGCAGTGTCACTTTGTTCTGGAGTTAGTCTTGACGGAGGAAGAGGAACGGAGGCACCTTCATGGCTGTGGGTGACCTTGGCCGCTGTTTTGAACGGAGAGTTTTATCTCTGCTGACACAGTCAGATAACAAACAAAACTACCACTGATGCAGAGTCCTTAACCCACAGAGCCCCACAGCGGGGAGGGAGGAGGCGTGAGAGGCGGGATGTTTTTACAGAACTCCAGTGTTTGTAAACCTGGGCCCTACTTTTATGTGTTTTTGAAGAGCTTCTCAGTTGCTGCAGTGGCTGTACTGTAATCTTCCAGGGCAATTACATCCCATCACAGTAGGTCCACTAAAAGAGCTTGTTTGATCCACTGACAGGCTCAGAGTGTTATTCTAAGTGTGTGACAGCATCATGGAAAGGATCCCTACAGAGAGAGACCTGGAAGATCCTTCTGGTTTAACCACAAACAGCTGTTGTTTTGCCTTTTACAACCCCACCAGACTCCATTGACAAAAACAGCGATTTTACCTTGAAGAGCCCAGGCTTTGCTGGTCCACTGCTTCCTTGGTTGGTTAATTTGTTTGTGCTCTATTGTTTGTTTTCTTTATTGTGTTGCATCTTCACTAACTCTTTAAAACATCTAAGTCACTTAATAACACAAATAAACTAACTGATCGAGGCCGTGCTAGACCAGCAACTACTGTGTAAAATTAGTGCTTTTGTCAATGGAGTTTGGTGGGCGTGAATAAAAAGGATCTCTGTAGGGATCCTTTCCGTTATGTTGGCAAACACGTAGAATAACAATCTGAGCCTGTCGGTGGCAAAACCAAGCTATTTTAGTGAAGAGTGAACTTTGATCTGGTGCCACTGAAGGATTACAGGATAATGACAAATGATGACTTCTCAAAGCCAAACTTGCAGTAAATGTTGCTCAGAAGCCAACATGGCACTGTAGGATAATCTCACCCCCCACAAACACACGGTGGTCTTCCTGAACGTCGTTGGTGCTGCTGACCTGCTGTGGCCTCTTCTGCTTGTGATCCAGGAAGTGAAAGTGATTCTGCTGATCTGATCTTAGAGGGAACTTTGTCACAGAAATAACAGAAATCACATGTTTGTTGTTTCTCTTTCTCAGAAACGTTTGTGTTCAGAGACGGTCAGATAAAGAGAGGAGGAGGAGGAGGAGGATGGAGGGCATGAATAGATAACTAGGGAGAGGAATGAATGAATGAATGAATGCAAACCAAACAGTAAAACACAAGCGTGGCGCTCGTCCATCACCTCCGGAGGAACCACGACCCTCAACTTTTCACTCCCCGTCTGAAACACACACTCATACTGTACACCCAACCCCACAGCAGCCACAGCCCATCGCTCCCAGCCGGCGTGAGTGCAGCTGATCCACCACACTCCTGACACATGACTCCCGTTTCTCCCACACACACACACACACACACACACACAGAGTCAGTTGTGTGTTGGATGTTTCAGGCTTTGCAGCAGAGATGAAGCAGTGAATAACTTCAGGCCTGCTGGGCCCAGACAGGTCGGACTATGTCCTGATGTACTGATGTCATGCCCTGTAACTCTGAATATTCGATATAATCTCAGCGGCCGACGTGTCTCGTCTGTTTGAGAACATTTATTTCCTGCTTCCTGGTCGTCTTTATCTCTAAACACGATGAAATGCGTCCTTTAATATTCAGCTGTGTGTGTCTTCCTGTCATTTCCATTTAACTGATGAGCAGAGCTGCTAGCTGACAGGAGGACCTGTGTGTCTGAAGTGACCGTGCTGGTGTGGCAGATTAACAAGTGCTCCTGAACACAAGCTGGGTGGGAATGAAAGACTTCTAAAGTTCATTCTGACTCCAAAACATGAATTGCGTTTGTTTTTATTATTATCAGTCTTTGCTGAAACTCAAATGTATGGTCATTATTACAATCTCACAGTGAAATCAAAGATATCTGATCTTATATTTATGACCATTTAAGTCTAAATGTTCCATATCTGCAGCTGAACACGCAGCACAGAGACTCTGACTGATTTATTGAAGTGAGCGACGTGTTGAAAACCTGCTTGTTTGCAGTGATGTGATAAATGATCGACGGTATCTCGACGTGCGAGCTGAACGTTCCTGTCTGCTGATTTAACACGACTGTAAATGTACTGGGAGAGCAGCTTCTGTTTGTGGAGTCCTCAACTTCCTCTATTTTCATCTGCAAAGCACCATGAAGAGCATTTAAATCCTGTGCCAGGAAAGATTTGAACTTCAGAAGAGAAAACAGGATTATTTGTTGCAGTGGAGGCAGATCTCTAAACCTGACGTGCTTCTTTACAGAAAACTATCCCGTCGGCAGCTCTGATGGGAAGACGGAGTCTGTGGCGAACCTCCAGCCCCAGCCGTCCCTCAGCTCGCTGCAGTCCAGCTCTCCGGGTCCCAAACGCTCCGGAAACACTCTGAGAAAATGGCTGACCAGTCCGGTCCGCCGCCTCAGCCACGGCAGCTCCGTCAAGAAACTCCCCAACAACAAACAGAAGAAGACGGGTAAGACTCAGACTCAGGAGGGGCTGCAGCTCCACAGAGACCAGCACTGGACTCTGTCACATTCTGCTTTAGATCGTCTGTCCATTGTTTTCACTTCATCCCAGTCTGGTAACGCTGCTCCAAGTAGAACCTGCTGTGTGGTTCAGCATTTGAATTTCAGTTTTTGCATCCATGTTATCAAACTGGCTCAGTAAACAAAAGGCATGTGGACATTATGGATCTCATAGAAAGTCCATGTAAATTAGTCTTTGCAGTGGAAAAAGTAGCTAATTTACTGTCAGAGTTTTCAGACGCACATTCGTGCTTCATCACCTGCATCACACATCCAGGTTTTCAGAATCTAACTTCAAACTGAATCCTCAAATCCAGTAACGGCAGCATGTAACTCCACAGGACCGGGATCGGGCCGGGAGGAGAGCAGGAAGAGCATCGACCTGGGACAGCCTGACCTCGCCCTGCAGGACGACATCATCGATGAGGTGGGCGGTTTGGTTCCTTCAGTGAATGATGCTTCACACACACAGCTCAGAGTCGGTGTCTTTTCTACAGAAGATGTTCTGGCAAAACCCAGAATGATAACAGAGCCTCTGTGCAGCGTTTGTCTCCCCCCTCTGGCCGAGAGAGTGATCACTCAAACACATGAGGTTTATTTATTATCAGTTCTTATCTGGAGCATTAGAAACACTGCTTCACTGCCTCCACCCAGCTCTGGTAAACCACCTGCTGCTCAGGACGTCAGGAGCATCAGCAGCACAGTGTGTCGTCCTGCACTCTAAATATATAATAGTTAGATTAGTTAGCGGTTGACTGGCTGTAAATCTGATGCTCGTTAGCTCTTTGATATGTGCAGCAGGGACTGGAAGCTGCTGCTCGCCTCCTCTTGATTGACAGGTTTTAATGTAACCTAAAACCTGAGTCACTGCACGATGTTCATGTTCATGGTGTTTGTAGGCAAAGAGTTATCTGGTCAGAGCGGCATCATGGGAGCTGTGATGAGGCGGACAGATATGAACCCTGATTGGTCGTTTAAAGGAGCTTTGGGGGGGGGGGGGGGGGGGGCATGCCATGGAAGTATAAAGACAGTTATTACTTGCACTAGTTGTATGTGAGAGGATTCTTTCTGTGTGACACATTTAGAGGAAAATCGAACCTTTTTTCACTCACGTCATTGACTGGATGTAAAGATGGACGACATGAGTGAAGCCACAACATCTGGACCCCCCCTGGTGGCTGTGAACATGTGATGTTTTAGTTCTTGGTTTGTTCAAAGAAGATATTTAGATTAATAACTGCATATTTGTAAGCTGGGAATCCAAATCGTCCCTTCTGTTCAGTGAGGACACGAGTCAGTGAGGGAAGGGGAACAGAAATAAGGACAATAAGTAACGTTGAACAGATTTCTGTTCATCAGACTGAATCAGACTCAAAGCTGCTGATGTTTGTGCTGCAGGAGTGACAGCATTAGTCCTGAGAGCAGAGAAGCATGTGACCACATCTCTGTGTGCTGATGGATGTGACTTTACACTCAGACCTTCTTATCTGCGACTCATCACCGCTTCCCCGAACTCAGCAGATAAACGCCTGCCTGTTACTCACAGACCGCACAGACAGATAACACCAGTAGTGAAATGTGACGTGTGATTTTGTGACCCCCCCCCCCCCTCCCTCAGAGAGTCCTCAGCAAGGACGGGAACCTCCTCTCGAAGACGTCCTCTGGGATGCAGAGCGGCGGGGAGGAGGAGCAGGACGAGGAGGCTCACACCCCTCTGCCTCCCCCCATGGAGATCATCAAGGACCCCTCGGCTCAGGATGACAAGGTGGGGGAGGGACGGAGGGCGATGTTCATGTAGAGTGTTAAGGCTGCGTCTGTCAGACCTCCAGCTGCTTCCTGCTGATGTTTTCACTTTATTCTCTTATTTCTTTTTTTCACTGAATCACTTTAAAGTCTTGTTGTTCTGATGAATCTGTGTTCTGATGGATGTCCAGGCTCTGCTGCTGTCCTCTGCTCACTAACAGCTTCTCCTCTGCTCCAACTCTTCCTCCCTTCTTCCTCCCCTCTTCCCTCCCTCACTCCCAATCCTTCTGACTTGCTGTTGCTGTTGCTCCTCTTCCTCTCTCAGTCTTCGTCCTTGCTAACGTCTCTGCAGTCGTCCTCTGAGGTGCCCAGCGCTGCAGAGCTGGTTAGCGCCATAGAAAAACTGGTTAAAACCAAGATGGTGAGTGTGTTTGTGTGAATGTGAGCGTGTTTGAATAGGATAACCAGATTAACAGTCATGTACAGTATCGTGTGTCTGTACTCAGTGTTCAGGCTTCAGTAGAGGCCTGTTGGTGTGGATACAGACTGTGCTCAGATCTTAAATCATAGACAGGAAACACACACTGCTGCTCAGTGGGACCAACACTTCCCAGGATATCTATCTCTTCCTCATGTCCAGAAGTCTCTTCCTCCATCACAGGGAGAAGATGCTCGTTATACTTCAGTGATAGTCTCTGCATCCATCCGTACATCTTCACCTCACCTCCATCCACCTTTCATTTAGGCAGCATTTTGCTTTAATAAGAGCCAAAAAGGCCTAAACGTCTGTTTCTGTCAGATCAAATCTCACAGTGAGCTGATGAAAGTATATATTATATATAGTAGAAGGAAGCAGCTCCTCACTCTGAACACTTTGGAACAACAGTATGCTGCTCCAGGTGGGACTTAAGTTACAGGGGGGGGCAGTAATTGTTGCTGTACACAGTAAGTAAATGACCCAAATATGGTGTCTGGACCGGATTTAATACTCCGGGAGCTGTCGGACATGTTCGGTCTGCAGCATCCCGTCACAGTGAAGCAGTGTGTGAACGTGCCCATTTATATTTATAAGCTCAGGGTGTGTGTGTGTGTGTGTGTGTGTGTGTGTGTGTGTGTGTGTGTGTGTGTGGCCTGGAACAAAGCTCAGTGGGACAGGACATATGATGTTGGAGAGAGTTGGAGCAGACTGTAACCTACTTTAGGAAACTAGTGAGAAAGTTCTGCGGTATGAAAGGACGTCTGGACTCTCTGCTGCCCTCTGCTGTCACTGAGGAACCTCATTGTTCTGCTCGTGGGATGTTCTAAACACCGACTCTGTCCTCTCCTCTCGTCAGACTCTGGAGCCGGGAGCGTACCCCGGCTTCTCCTCCCTGACCCCCCCAGAGCAGACCACCCCGGTGCAGCCGCGAAACCCCGAGCTGGAGCAGAGAGCCAAAGCCATGAGGGGGCGGATGTGAGTACTGCAGCCTGTCCCACCACCATGTTTAGCACCCAGACTGCCCCCTTCAGCTGGTCTCACTGTTCCTTCTGCTCCTCAGGTTTGTTCTCAACGAGCTGATTCAGACGGAGAAGGACTACGTCAAAGACCTGGGCATCGTGGTGGAGGTGTGTCTGTCTTACATCAGGGTTTTATACCTGGATCAGTCAGTCTGTCACCTGGACAGCAGCCTCGGCAGTCTGTAATGTGACTGACCGACCCTCTGTGCCCCCCCCCCCCCATCCTGCAGGGCTTCATGAAGAAGATCGAGGAGAAGGGCGTCCCCGACGACATGAAAGGAAAAGACAAGATCGTGTTCGGGAACATCCACCAGATCTACGACTGGCACAGAGAGTGAGTTCAGGGGCCGGACCGGGGGGGTGATGGTGATGGTGGTGGGGGGGTCAGGAGGAGACTGTGCTGCCCGCTAACGTCCCTCTGTCTGCTCCCCCAGCTTCTTCGTTGGGGAGCTGGAGAAATGTCTGGAGGACCACGAGCACCTCCCAGAGCTCTTCATCAAACATGTGAGTGGACGATGAAGATGATTTCTGCTATTACAATATATTTGACCTGGTACCCCCCCACCCCACCCCCCACCTGTTCCTGTGCTCTGCTCTCTGAAGTGTGTGTGTGTGTGTGTGTGTTCCAGGAGAGGAGACTCCACATGTATGTGGTTTACTGTCAGAATAAGCCCAAGTCAGAGTTCATCGTAGCAGAATATGACACATACTTTGATGTAAGTGATGTTTTCACTCTTCATCTCACTTTATCAGCCTCTTCTTTCTGTTTTCTGTTCTAATTTAGCAAAAATTTAGCATCAATGGAACATTTTAGAGACTGTTTTGTTGTCTTATCTGGTGTATTTGATGTTTAACTGATGAAAGAACATTTGATGTATAATATATATATATGTGTGTGTAATATCTGATGATATTTGTCTAACTCCTATCAGACATATGGATGAAAACGCCGTATTGATTGTCTTATTGTCTTCCAGGGGATCCAGCAGGACATCCAGTCCAGGTTGACCATCAGTGACTTCCTCATCAAACCGATCCAGAGAATCACCAAATACCAGCTGCTGCTGAAGGTAACACGTGCTCACGTTTCCTTACTGAAGGTCAGAGCGGACCGCCGGGCAGCGTCATGTGTTAAACGGTGTGGTCGTGTTTGTCCACAGGACTTCCTGAAGTTCAGCTGCAAGGCAGGAATGGACTGCGAGCAAATCGAGGTAAAGACTTGATTTGAAGTGGTGAAATGTCTCAGCTCTGTCCTGCATGTCCAGGACGTAACCAAACCCTCTCTGTGGCTCCTACAGAAAGCTGTGGATCTGATGTCTCAGGTGCCTAAACTGTGTAATGACATGATGAACTTGGGTCGGCTGCAGGGGTACGAGGTACGATCACTTCCTGTTCTGCTGCTTGATAACAGATGTGTAAAGACTGTGTTCCAGCAGCCGCTAAAAACATTCCTAATATAATAACCTGGAGCTCTGGGATGTCTCTGCAGGGTAAACTGACCTGTCAGGGCAAACTGCTGCAGCAGGAGACCTTCTTTGTGACGGAGCAGGACGCCGGCGTCCTGTCGCGCTCCAAAGAACGACGAGTGTTCCTCTTCGAGCAGATCGTCATCTTCAGCGAGCTGCTCAGGAAAGGATCGTCCACGCCGGGGTACCAGTTTAAGAAGAGCATCAAGGTGTGCAGAGGACGGGGCTCTTCTTCTGGGGGGAACCGTTCTGTAACACAGCAGCACATCCAGTTAGGAAATCATGCTTCTTAGAAATAAAGAAATCTCTGCGTCCCCCCCCCACAGGTATCGTACCTGGGTCTGGAGGAGAGTGTGGATAACGATCCCTGTAAGTTCGTCCTGTCGTGTCGCGGCTCGTCGGAGCGTTTCACCCTGCAGGCGGCCAACGTCGACATCAAGCAGGTCTGGGTCCGACACATCCAGGAAGTCCTGGACGCTCAGAGCAACTTCCTGTCTGGTGAGAAACACACACACACACACACACACACACACTAATAGATCCTCTGTTTATCTGTTTATATGCACATCAAAAGGCCAAAATCAGGACCTCAGCTACCTGTTTAACTTTCTGGTATTTTACAACTTTAAAGATTTTTTTAAAGGTGAGAGAGGTCATTTTCTCACTGTTCCACATGTTTCACTGAGCAAAACAGTTGTTTGCATCAGAAATCAGATACTTGGCTGTGGGAAAGCTCAGTGAAAAGAGGGTTGTGTTTTTTTAATTAACTTTGGTGTGAACATATGAAACTGAAGGAAAAGAAACCGAAGAGAGGCAAATACAGTTAAATCAGTCAGCTGCATTTGTTGGTGTCATGTAAAGTGTATTAGAACATGCAAAAACTGTCACCTGGAAACCTGACATGACACCACAGAAGAAGAGTATGACTGTCCCCTCTGTGTGATCGCAGCTCTCCAGTCTCCCATCGAGTACCAGAAGGAGAAGAGCGGGGGGTGCGGCAGCTCCTCTCTGACCAGAAACCGCTCGTCCTCGGGCAACCGGCCGGTCATGTCGTCCCACAGCCGGCCGTCCTCGGCGGTCGGCCTCGGCGACAAGGAGGGGGAGAGAGGGAGGAGCCAGATGAAAGTGTCTACCTCCAACGGCGGTTCGTCGTGTTTCGAGTCCAGGGTGAGTTCCTGCAGACGCCTGGGAGAGGAACACCTTCAGCCTCCTCAGTAAACCTGTGACATCTGGGGGTTCATTCTGCCTCTGAGCACAGACGGTGGTGAAGTGGGGCATGAAGCTGGCTGTGCCTGGTACCTGTCCCGGAAAGCCAAGGTTAAAATCTGGGCTACTGCAGGTGTAGCAGCGTACTGTGTGGCTTTATAGATATATATACGTACCAGGCTGCTCTCTCTCTGCCCTACTTTGACTGAGAACCCTTCGCTGTCTGCAGGAGGCCACAGCTCTGCTCACTCAGCCTGTCCTCCCCCCATGGAAGCACCTTGACCCTCATTAAGGGAGAACTGCTCCTCAGGACAGGGCTTTTAAACTTAAAGTGTGTCGTGCTGCTCCAGCTTGTTCTGGCTCTGTCGTCTGTCCTGCACAGCCTCACTGTGTTCACACTGAGGCCACTTTTCACTGATTGTCATTGTGTCTCCTCCTCCTCCTCCTCCTCCTCCTCCTCCTCCCCCCCCTCGGTCCTGACCTCCCTGTGCTCCTCCTCAGGTTTGGCTCAGCTGTGATGGCGTCAGGACTGTTATCCAACCCTCATAGACACACCTTAACCTTGTCCTCCTCCCTCCTCTCTTGTGTTCTCCTCTCTTCTCCTTCCTCCTCCTCCTCCTCCTCCTCAGGACAGCGAGGGCGGCTGTAACGGCGTCTCCTCCACCATGCTGGTCAGCCAGGACTACTCTGCGCTCAAAGAGAATGAGATCTGTGTGAGTCAGGGGGAGACGGTCCAGATCCTGGCCACCAATCAGCAGAACATGTATCTTGTTTACCGGCCCGCCAACGTCCAGTCTCCTGCGGCCGAGGGCTGGGTGCCGGGCCACGTCCTGGGCCCCCCCACCAAGTCCATTAAAGACTCTTGTTCCACTTCCTCCTTCTCGGCAGCGGTGGCCGATGCCAACAACATCAAGTAAGTCCCCCCCCCGCCCCCCCCCACCCCACCCAGCACTTCTTTACCTGCAGACAGACGCACTTCTGGTTGGGCTCTGAACCAGCACTGGGATTGGATGAGAGGTTTGAGGTGAAAAAGGTCTGCACCCCCACTCCCACCCCCCCACCCCCGCTCCCTAACCGCTCACTGCCTCCGTCCTCACCCCTAACTCCCCTCCCTCCTCCTCCCTTCCTCTCCCTCCTCCCTTTAAGAACTGTTGGACCTCACAGGAGACTCTTTTTGCTGTCTGAAGTCGTCCCGTTGCTCCTCGGAGCCGAAGGTACAGACTGTCTGCTCTCTTACTGTCCACCAGGCTGCTGCAGTGACACTTTGATTTCTGAGCCATTGTCACTCGACGGCTCTGTGGCAACTACATGAACGTGGATTTCAGGCTTGCAGCTGAACTAGAACACACACACACACACACACACACTGATCACGTTCCACGTAAACGCGTTGTGAGGTCTTGTCCCACAGAAATAGACTGGGTAGGAAGCCCTGTAACTGTAGCTGAAAACCATAGACACTCATGTGGAGCTAAAACCGGACTATTATTTCAGTTCCTAACCCTGCTTTTGCTTCTTTTTTGTATATACACTTTTTCTTTTTACTGTTTTTGGAAAGAAAGAAATCTCACCTGGGGTGTTCAGGTGGACTCGGCCCCGTTCTCCGCAGTGGAGAAGATTTATTTTGTTGTCTGTGGCAATCTATACAGAAATTTGTGTTTATTCCTCTTGTTGTTTTTCTGCCTTGTTAATTATTATTTTATTTTACGGACAAAGTTGGATTTTTTTCCTCCTTCTTGTTGATTTGTGTTTGTTATGTCAGCAGTTCACTGTACAAAACTTCATTTTGATTTTTCGACTGAGACTCTAGAACATTCCTGAAAAAAAAAAATCCATTTTGCACTATTTAAGAAAAGATATGAATGGAGTCAGGCTGTGCAATATGTTGCATTTAAAGGCAACCATCAGGATTGTACTGTTGGTAGTCTAATAATAATGATTTAAAATGTATTTTAAATATGTAAAATAAACCTTTGGAGTGGAGCATGAGTTAGCGAGGCGACGTGACGGTGAAGTGGTTTTGTTCTGCGTTAGGCTGAAGGTGAGCAACAGTTTGTAGTTTTTAACATTTGTAAATAAACTACAACAGCAATCATGCCTCTGAGCGGTCTGCCTACTTCTGTGTGCACGGTCACTCTGATGGACGCCCACGTGTTTAAGGTGATCTCCTTTCTAGAGAGGATCCTCTGCAGGAGAGCAGACTGAAGCGAGTAGACGCAGCAGAAGAATGTGTGACTGTAAAATCTAAAATATAAAAAGACGAGCAGGTAGAAAACTGTCTGCACCTTTTTCCCCCCCGTGTGGTTCATTTCAGCTTCTTCTATTTGTTCTTATTGTAGTGTTTTAATTTCTGTTGGTTCTTTTCCTTTGTTTCAGTTTTTACTAACATCAACGGTTTGACACTCCACAGACGGGACAAACTGTCCGTTAAAGGGTTAAAGTGGGGAGAGACAGCAAAGTGTTCACAGCTGATAACTGTGAAAGTATCAATGATCGTTTGAAGTGTTGGTAAAGAAGAAGAGGCTCATGGAGGCCTGTGTGAGGTCACACTGTTTAAAGGTTTATCAAGAATCATCAACTATTCCCACTGTTCTCCTCACTGGTGGTGTACAGCACACCTGTCTGTCTGCCTGCCTGCCTGTCTGTCTGTCCCAGTCTAACTTTCTTCCTGTCTCAGAGTCAGAGCAGCGTCTCTGTCCCTCCTCCTCTCCTTTATCTTCATGGTTCCAGATGAGTCTGGCTGCAGCGTCAGGCCCCCCCGTCAGGACCCTCTGCTCCAGCACACGAGGACACTAACGTTCAGACTTACTGACAGACGGTGACGGGGCACAGGACGTATGGGGGGGGGTGTAAAAAGAGGAGCAGTTCTCCACCTCGGGGCTGTTTTCCATCAGGGTTGGAGCCTCTTTGGCTCTGACGTGACATCAGGTGTCACAGAATACAAGAGATCTCATATGTATGAGAACACTTCTTCTGTTTATCTCTTCAGAGGAGACAGTTTTCCCAATTTAGGAATAAAAGTGTTCTAGTATGAGGATGTTTAACACTTGGTCAGTCAGCTGCTAGCAGCGTAGTCAGTGGAGCGGGGGGGTGTTTAAAGGCTGTGGCCTCTAATCTGAGCCCTACGTTTGCTATCAGTCAGCTTAAACTGTAGCATCCTTAAGGTATTAATGTCATTCTGTTAGCTTCCTCCTACCTATGCAAATAGAAATGTAGGAGAAAAAAAACCTGAGGGAAACTCTGGTAACATTTCATCCCCACGACAGACGAGTCAGTCGGCTTTAACTGACGTTTTGTTTAGTCAAACTTTGGTGTAACTAGTTAAGTAAACTAATCTACATGGAACCAAACAGTGTGTGTGTTCCTCTGGTCTTTAATCAGTAGGTGTGTATAAATATAATGAAAATACAAGAAGACAGAAAAGAGAGAGAACAGAAATGAGTGAAGTGTTCGTCTCATCTCTCTCATGACGTCACAGTAGATAAGTTCATAAGAACCCGACCGCTCGGGGTCCAGGGGGTCCAGGGGGTCCAGGGGGTCCAGGGGGTCCAGAGGGTCCAGAGGAAGCCGTGACCTGACCGCCATGTTGCCTCTGCAGCCAGACTGAACTGGACGCCACTGAGCTTCCCTCTGATTGGCTGGTTGATGTTTCTTGTTCCTGTATCGTACAGGAAGTCTCTGTCATGGAACACACTGCGTGCCAGGAAGCGCGCAGAAGCCAAGGACGTCTCCTCGCTGGGGGTCAGAGGTCAGGAGAACGGCCTCCTCCGTAAGCCCAAAGAAACCACGCCCCCTCCCACGCTCGCCTCCCCCGCCACCAGGGCGAAGGGCAAAGTGAGTAAAGCAGGCCGACGGCGCACGCTGGTGATGTCATAAAACCCCTCACCTGCCCCCCCCCCCCCCCGCCCCACGTGGTTTTTATTTCTCCTCTTAACCCGTGTGTGTGTGTGTGTGTGTGTGTGTGTGTGTGTGTGTGTGTGTGTGCGCAGACCTGTAAACACACAGTGGTTGTGTGTTTCTCCTTGTGGTTCTCAACCTGCAGACACAGTTAGTGTGATGGAGAGAAAAGAGAATAATGAGAATAATGAATAATGACAACGAGGGTCATTCTGTGAGGCACCAGGTGTTAGAAATACTGGTGTGAGGTTTAAGATGTGAGCGGACAGTTTGAAGGGTAAAACACACAATGTGTAGATGATATAGAAACATTAGACTGTTGAGAACCACTAAAGTTTTAAAGTTTTCAAACTGCAAGTTTTATTTGGACCTTTTCTGTTTTCTCCCAAACCCTTAAATGCACTGACTGGAAAATAAAGTCTCTTTGTGTTTTTGTCTTGTGGTTTCTTTCTCCCTCCCTGTGCATGGATAGAGGTAGAATTCACCCACTCCTGGATTTAAGTTTGACTTTGTTGTATTAACCGGTGCTTCCTGTGTTGCTCTAACGTTG
The DNA here is from genome assembly GCF_042242105.1 of Pempheris klunzingeri. Classification (NCBI taxonomy): domain Eukaryota; kingdom Metazoa; phylum Chordata; class Actinopteri; order Acropomatiformes; family Pempheridae; genus Pempheris; species Pempheris klunzingeri. The sequence goes on from NC_092021.1 coordinate 26,472,726, forward strand.
TGGACTAGTGTTCTGTGGATGTGAATCCTGACAGCAGCAGGTTTAATTCACCAAGAGGAGAAACACTGAACCGTACATGAAGGCTGCCTGCACCACGTGTGTGACGACATGGACTCACTCTGCTTAGCAGCTACAGTCTGTAAGCAGTAATGTTTAATCGACGTGAAGCCTGTCGAGGTTTATTCTGTGAGAAGCTTGTAGGAGATGAGGAAGGTGTACGTCAGCTCTTATTTACCTCTGGCTCTGAAATGAGATGATCCAAAACAGATGTAATGCTGGTGGAGCCTGAAGTCTGATGAACAGACAACACCTGGATGGTTAAGGACGTCACGGAGCCTTAATTCACAGCTAATATGGGCTTTTTTAGGGATCAGCATCAGGGAGACGGCTCTATTAAAGGACCGTGTTTGGTGAGTCGTTCTTCCTAAGAAGGAAAGGAAAGTAGAGGGTGACGAAGAGGTGATCTAGGTAATCTAGTTAGAAACCAGAAGGTCTCTCAGGTGAGTACCGGCCCAACAAACAGAACCTGGATTTACCTGTCGGCACGTGATGAACACACTCACTCCTAATATCCTCTTCATCCTCCTCACTTCTCTTGTTTCCTCTTCCTCTTCTTGACATGATCTGTCTCATCCATCTCTTCTTTTCTCTTGGAGCTTTATCCTCGTCTCTCTTTGTTCCAACTTGCATCTCACTCTTTCTTCTTCCACTCTTCTTCTTTCCTCTCCTCCTCCTCCTCCACCAGGAGATTCACACCTCAGATGAGTCCGACTGTGACGATGACCTCGACCCAAAGTCGGGCATGGAGGTAGACACACACACTTTACTTTGAAAATATCTAAAACCAGTGGAAGTAAATAATGTTGGAGAAGAACAGGAGCAGTGTTTTAGGTGATCTCACTAAAACTGTAATCTGTTTTCCAGCTTCTCAACCCAAACTTCATCCAGGAAGGTAAGAAGTCATCTGAGTCTGTTTATCAGCATGCCACACATCTTAAATGCTTCAATGACTGAAGCCAGAGTCCATCTGACTCTGTTAGCTGGGCCCCCAGCCCATGGCCCCCAGGACGAGCCAAACAGGCACCATATCGGCCAAAGCAGGATAGTATTTAATCCATGTGGAGCACAGTTATCAGGCCTGACTCCTGTCTGTCTGTCTGTCCGTCAGTTCACACAAACACTAGTGTGACCTGATGGGAGAAGTATGACATCAGTGTCAGTGTCACTTTTTAATCGTCTCGTAGCTGAAGCAGCAGGGTTCTGTCATGTTTTTCCTGCAGTGGCTCCAGAGTTCCTCGTCCCGCTGTCAGACGTGGTGTGTGCATTCGGGGAGACTGTGGTCCTCTGCTGTAAAGTCTGTGGACGCCCAAAACCCTCGGTCACCCTGAAGGGTCCCGACCAGAACCCGGTGACCAGCAACAGCCGCTTCACCATCGACATCAGGTACCAGGAGCGCCTGAACGCACCGCGGCTCTCTGAGTCTCCCACACTGGGTTAAAAGATGACATTTTCCTTTTCTGTCCATCCTGCTCCTCTTCCTCCTCCTCCTCCTCCTCTGCAGGGATACAGGCGACATCCTGCTGAAGATCTGTAACCTGATGCCTCAGGATACTGGGATCTACACCTGCGTTGCCGTTAACGACCACGGCTCTGCCTCCTCGTCCGCCTCCATCAAAGTGCAAGGTCACTGACACGGGTCACACGTTTCAGTCTGGTTTTACATTGTTATTATTGTGATTTCCAGCTGTTCAGCATCTGTCAACGCTCTGTTTCCTGCAGGTATCCCAGCAGCCCCTGGGAGACCGGTGGCCCAGGAGGCCAGCAGCACGGCGGTGGTGGTCCACTGGCCCCCACCGGCTTCGTCCGCTCACTGTGCGGTCAGCAGCTACACCGTGGAGTACAGACAGGAAGACTCGTTGCTATGGCAGCAGGTGGCCAGCAGCAGGGAGGAGTGCGTTCAGATCGACGCTCTGATCCCTGGGGGTCACTATCAGTTCAGGGTGAGGGCCTCCAACCGCTGGGGGGTCGGCCCGCCGTCCGAGCCCTCAAACATGGTCACACTGCCCAGCAGCAGTAAGTCCACACACACACACACACACACACACACACACACGTTGTGAAGCCTGTAGGAGCTGCTGATGGTGCAGAGAAAGGAAACAGGAAGCAGTTGATCCATCAGCCGTCTGCTTTTTCTCCGTGCAGACTCTGGATACGATGGAACAGGGATCCAGTGGAAAGAAAACTTTGAGTCTGCGTTCTCTGAGATCTGTGAGATTGGGAGGTAAACTGTCCTTTCAAAATAAAGTCCGTCACAGTCCACAACACGTCCACACTCTGGTTTTCATTAACGCAGCGTCTCTTGTCTTTGTCGCTCCCTCTTTGCTCCAGGGGGAGATTTTCAGTGGTGAGAAAATGTCTGAACAAGTCCACAAAGAAAGAGGTACAGGACCCTGTGTTTTCTGAGTTTTCATTCAAAATTGCAGTGAAGTTTGTTTTGCAGACTTCGAGGTTGTGAATAGCAGCATGGTAGTGTTTTTATTGTCCTGTCCTCCTGTGTGTCCAGGTCGCCGTAAAGTTTGTGAGTAAGAAGATGCAGAAGAAGGAGCAGGTGGCTCACGAGGCGGACGTCCTCCTGCACGTGCAGAATCACCAGCTGGTGGCGCTGCTGGACACATACGAGTCCCCCACCTCTCTCATGCTGATCCTGGAGCTGTGAGTCGACCTGAAATAAAGAACTGCTGCTTTTAAAGTGAAACTGAGTCTTGTTCTTAGCTCCAGTCCTCAGGCCAAAGCAGACATTATATTCAGGGCACATGTAGAACTTTTAAAGTGGTTTATGTGGCTGAGCTTTTCTTTCCAGGCAAGAGGTTTTATGTCTGTGGACAGATATTATTATTAATACCAGCTGGGAAGACGTTAGACATGAACTAAACTATATCTGTATTATTCTATCTGTGTGTGTGTGTCAGGCTGGAGGACGGGCGTTTGCTTGATTACCTAGTGGCCCACGATGAGCTGATGGAGGAGAAGGTGGCGTTCTTCATCAGAGAAACACTGGAGGCCCTGCAGCACCTTCACACCTGCAGAGTGGCCCACCTGGACCTGAAGGTGTGTGTGTGTTCTGTCTGTGTTCTAAGGTTTATTTATACCTTAGTATGTATGAAGCACGTTACTCCACTGGTCAGTCACCTGTTTGTGGCCTCTGTCGGTCTCTCCTGCAGCCTGAGAACATCATGGTGGACCTCCACTCTCCCACCCCCTGCATTAAGCTCATCGACCTCGGTGACGCCGTCCAGCTGTCCGCCCACCGCCGCTATGTCCACCTCCTGCTGGGGAACCCGGAGTTTGCAGCACCTGAGCTCATCCGTGGGACGCCGGTGTCTGTGGCGACAGACGTGTGGAGCGTCGGCGTGCTGACGTACGTGATGCTCAGCGGGGTTTCCCCTTTTCTGGATGAGTCACCGGAGGAAACCTGCGTCAACATCTGCCGCCTGGACTTCTGCTTCCCGGACGAGTACTTCCGAGATGTGAGCCAGGCGGCGAGGGATTTCGTGTCCTCGGTGCTGCAGCAGGATCCCAGGAAGAGGCCGAGCGCTACTTCCTGTCTGCAGCACCCCTGGGTGGGTCGCGGGGGTGCACACGGCGGGGAGTACTCCAAGACACCGCTGGACACGACGCGGTTGGCCATGTTCATCGACCGAAGAAGACAGCTGCACGACGTCCGGCCCATCACCAACATCAAGGGGCTGGTGAGCAGCAGCATGGGCAGCACACTGTGAGAGACGGAGAGCACCAGGGCACCCACCAGGGCACCCACCAGGGCACCCACCAGGGCACCCACCAGAACACTACCAGTAACTTTAAGCATTTATCGGCCCTCAGTATTCGTGTGTGAGTAGGGAAGGGGGTTGGTGTATTTGTAGAATCAGCCTTCTTTCTCACTCGGTCACCATCAGACTTTTACTTTAAGGCTGAACGATATTGAGTTGCAGACTAACACTTCAGTAATATCAACCGTCACGTTAGAAGTGGGCCCGTGAACTGGTTGGACGTCCTGTGAGAACCCAAAGAAAGGAGCATGCAGAGAACTCACTGTGAGCAGGAACGACGACGACATGCTGGTTTATATGTGAAATGTTTACTTCTAAAGGGACAAGATGATTTATTGGAGCCAAGTGCCCTTTGTGTTCATCTTCTCCTCTCCCTGTCCTGGATGTGCAGAAGGCTGCTTCATGTTGACTCAGCCAACACGCTCTGGTTCGGACCAGGCTTGTGATCACTGACTGGTCTTGCAACTGGTCTGAGAAAACCCACTTGTGCCGGCCTGCTTAGTGAGGACAGGAGTCCTGCTCGGGAGAAGCTGGGCGTGGACACAGCAGCTTCAGTGAGAAACAAGGGTGTGAATTAGGAAGAGGAATTTTGGCAAACTGTGTGATCGGGAGATTTCAACAGAACCACCAAGAACACTGTCCAAAACCTGAATGACACGTGGCAGTAAACGGTGTGAACGAGTCCACAAAACATTCTTCTTTCTTGTCTAACGTTTCAAATGATCAATTCAATGTCTCCGAAACAGCAGCAAGCAGGAAAACCTGGACTGTAAGAAGGATGCTTCACTCTCGTCCATCTGGTAGGAACCAGAAAAGAGCACTTATGTCACCACGGAGGATTTCTGGTCACCTACTGGACTGGACGCATCAGCACTGAACCCTGCTGTGATATACCTTTAATTTATTGAATGTTTATGTATTTCAGGACTGAGATCATATCAGCGATGGTGACCTGGACTGAACTCACCAAACTGAACTGAGCTGAGCTGAAGCCAGTGGCCGGCTGAGTCCTCGTTCTCAGCAGTGTGGTAGAGAACCACAGATCTGTCCTGAGATCTCCTCAACTGAATGTCACCACCTACAATGAACCGGGTTCAGATGGGCAGTTTTAACCAGTAACATCACGGCATCACCTCCCAGAGAGAACGAGGACGACTGGACTGAACCCAGAAAAGAACTCCTCTCATTTCTTTGTATCACTGTTTACAGATACTTTGTCCAAAAATACTTAAGTAGTTTACAACAATGTAGAATAATCAGGGAGGACCTGATGGAGCCCATGAACACATGTAGATTCACCAGGGATGGTTTAGGAGTCGGGTTAGTCTCCTGTGACGTTAAGGTGGAGAACGAACTCCACCGTGAACTCTTTTGTTTGCACGTTTGGCTGCCAGCCGCCATGGCTGGGAGGCGCCCGCGGCCCCCGTAGGTTTGGCTTGTTGTAAAAGAGCTCCCGTGTCTGCCGCTGCGGCTGGCGGACGTGCGAGTCCCTTCGCTGTCCTGTTTGTACTGATGAATGTAACTCGGTGTAGAATGTGTTCTGCCATCACGTGCTGTCACCCAACGCTTCGCCTGCACAGCGCTGCCCTCTGACCATTTTGCATCCCCCACCGCCCGCAAGCATTTAGTGTCCTACTAGAGTAAGCATTTATTTTCATGCAGCCAGGGATGCAGAATGGTGCAAATGTAAGCAACTCACTGTTCTGTAGAAGCCACTGTCACGTTTTGATGTCTACGACAAGTGTAATAGGTGTTTGTTTATTGGTGCAGCTGTAATTAGATCTATTCAGGTACCAGGTAACAGCAGAACACACTGTTCTGCTGTTTCATCTCAGTTTCATCTCCTCAGCAGGGACTTTGGATATGTAAACTCATAGATTTCAGCTCCCCAAAGGAAACACATGCATCAGAACGACCCCTCAATCAGCTCTGGTTGTAAACACTGGATTTCTCCATCCTGAGGAGGCTGAGCTGCATCACTCAGCATCACTTCAACCTGGTTTCATCATCTCCTGATGCACAGAGCAGCTCTCTGTTAATCGACAGCATTAGTGCTGAATCAGTCCGCAGCACAGCAGGATCACAGCTGTTGGATTTCATCCAAGTCTTTGCTGTGGAGCCTCGAGCTGTTTGATATCACAGAGTCAGGAAGTCAAACAAATAATAACGAGACGAGTTCTGTGATGTAACCATTAAATAGTGACATGAAACCAGACTGCTGAGCTCTGCTGCTGTGTGAAGAATCAGGATCAGATTTGGGTTTAAACTGTTGCATTAGTTACTTCACACTGTGTCCATTTATTCATATGATTCTATTTTATCTTTGCTTTATTTCTTTGGAGTATTGGACTCTTTGGGCCTCCGTACTTTGCTGCCTATAAGCTGGGAAACTCAGAATCGTGTCGTACAAAGGGCCATAAAAACCAACAACCGACTGTGGAACCAACCGTCACTAAACTCTCACTGCTTTCAGGTTATGTGAGCAAAAGTGCTGTTACTGTACAATAAAACATCAAAGTGGAATGTTGACAGTTTTCATCAACCTTTCCTGACAATTAAAAGCAACGCTGAATGTCTGAAGTGCACATGGACGCTCAACAGTCTCAGTGTTGGGCTGAAAACAATCAGTAGTGTTTTGTGGCCCCCCAGGAGGCCCCCCAGGTCTGTTTCTGCTGGTTCCTCTGCACTTCAGTCTGCCTTCACACGGTGAGCGAGAAGCCTGAGCCCTTCATCCACGCCGTGTTCACATGTCTGTGCTCTGCATCGTAGTGTTTCAGCCCAGCAGCACTCAGGGTCTTCAAGAGCTGTAAAGTATAGACCAGAATATTCAGCTCAGTGAGGTCTGCTTCCTCTCAAGACAACCGCTCACCTGCAAGCATCTGTTCTAATGTTCTATGTTTCATTATTTCATGACTGGGATGTGTCCGTGTGGACTCAGACACTGAGAAGTGATGATGCAGTACAGAAAGCACTCTTCGCCCTCTGCTTGGCTTTATTTGGGTTTGACGCCTGGTTTAACTCTCTGAAGAACACGACTCCTCTGTTTGGTTTGGGACATGAAATCCAGCCAGATCAGCAGTACGGGGGGCAAACCTGTCTGAAATGGTCCTGCTGGATCCTTTAGTGATGCTTCACTCAGGCTGGAGACCTTTTCCTCGATGAAGGAACATGTACAGGTGAAAACACCTGCAGTCAGCCTCTCTAATGATGTTAGTCTGACTTCACACCTGCTTCTCGTGTGTTAGAATACAAAACACATCTAAACCTTCATCACCACAGAGATGATGTTCCTAAAAGGGAGCAGCGGTTCTCAGATCTTCTAAAGTAGCTTCACCACAACTAAGAGCCCTGCATTCAAGTCGGATTCATGCATTTGGGAATGAGCGACTCTGTGAATGATATAAGTGGATTATAATAATTCATACATTAATATTTAATATTTATGTGCACCAGGTTTATTTTTTATTATTTTGGCTAATTTTAACGTCTTCATACACACTGAATTTCCTCCCAGGTCTTATTTTATCAGAAACTCATTTAGTTTGACCTGAGCCTGCAGAGTAGCAGCTAACTGAAGGGATCAGACCTCTGAGCTGAGGTGCAGCAGACGTCTGGTCGACCTCCAAACCCTCTGCAGGTGGACAGGTGTGTGTGTGTGTGTGTGTGTGTGTGTGTGTGTGTGGACGAACCTCAAGTCCTCTTCTCCAAAGAGTTAAACCTCGGGCCAACTGTACCAATCCCACAATGCATCTGTCAGGGCGCATCATATGCCGCGCCGTGGTGGCTCCAGCTGCTGAACGCTGCTCTGCTCTGCTGAAGGCTTCATGTGGCTGCGTGCTCTTCTTCCTCCATCCAACCTGCTGGTTTGTTACTCTTTACTAATAAAGACTCTGCTTGTTTCTATGTCTGTCCTTCCTTTAAGAGTCATTCCCCATCTTCAGAAGAAACCATGAGACCAGACAGGACTCTGGGTTTGATCTCTGTGGGACTGAGAGCCAGTTTACAGACTTCAGTGAGATTAGAGAAAAGCTAAATACATTCACATGAGCACTTTAAGCCTCTAGTTTAAAGAATAAACCATAAGAGGCTTGAGTCAACAGTTCAGCACATCACAAGTGAGTGTGTTCTTTCAGTGAAGGCGGCACACGAGGCAGCGCTGACAGGTACAGTAGAGCTGAAACACCATCAGATGCTCTCTCTAATGGCCACAGTGATGTTTAGTGATTGTTTGTTGTTAACAGCTGCAGGGAGTTTATGTGGAATCCTGTTGAGCTCCAATAAAAACGGGCTTAAAGAGCCAGATTTGAATGTGCTCTGTTGATTTCTTTAATAACTCCCTGCAGGCGGCGTGGGGCTAAAGAGTCAGACAGCACTGAACCAAAAATGGATTCAAGTCTTTCTTCCAGGTTTAAAAGCAGCAAAACAATCAGGAAAGACAGAAAAAAGAGGTTTGAGTGAGTTTTAAATTCTAAACTAAATCATCAGATAGTCTGTTGAATTTATCTCAGACCTTCCAACGGTTCACGTTCCACCCTGTGTTTATCTTTTATTATTGTTTGTGTGTTGATCCTGACACACACACACACACACACACACACACACACACATTTCTGTTGTGTTTTGAGCTTTGAGTTTAAAGTAGCAGTGGTCAGCATTATGCTTTGACCTGTGAGCAGCACTGTGTGTGTGTGTGTGTGTGTGTGTGTGTGTGTGTGTGTGTGTGTGTGTGTGTGTGTGTGTGTGTGTGTGTGTGTGTGTGTGTGTGCCTGCCCATCACAGCAGGTTAACCTCTGAGGCACTAATGCGGCTCCAGCTAATGGAGTATGTGCCTGTGCTGCTGGACCTGGACTGAGGATGTGTGTGTTGTGCTGCTGAAGAACAGAGTTTCACACTGAGAGAAAGAGGAGGATGAACCAGATGGCCGACGTCACTGTGAAGAGTGTGAGAGGAGGAGGAGGAGGGAGGAGGAGAGGAGCCGTGAACGTGGAGGTCAGTGGGTTCAGACTTTTTCTCAGAGAGCAGCTTCCAGAAGGAGCTTCACATTATCATGACTGTCTTTCATACACTGTGTTCGTGTTAAAGGGGAACAAGCCTGTATTCGGTCTGTGTTCAGTCTGTGTTCAGTCTGTGTTCAGTCTGTGTTCGGTCTGTGTTCAGTCTGTGTTCAGTCTGTGTTCGGTCTGTGTTCAGTCTGTGTTCAGTCTGTGTTCAGTCTGTGTTCAGTCTGTGTTCAGTCTGTGTTCATACCTGATGTCTGGTGCTAATCTGGGGGTGTGGAGTTACAATAGTTCTCTGTAGCCCACTGCTAGCAGATGCTATAAGCATAACACACTTGAATCTCTGACCGAGCTGTCAGCAGGTGAGTTGCATTGTGGGTAATGTAGGCATCAGGTGTTGACAGGGAGGAAGGATGAGTGGATTAAAAGATGATATCTGTGGCTGATCGGCACTTTGTACTAACACTTTGTAAAAAGAAATTTCAAGCTGGACACTGTTATAGTGACCCAGAGGAGGAGGATGTCAGACTCAGAGGTCAAAGGTTAAACTCCTTTAGGTGACCTCCTGTATGTTCACATTATAGAGGAGTCACTGTGTTTGTGGTTTATTGTGACGTCTGCAGTGCTCATGTAACAACACCTGATACCAGCAGGATGTTCATTTAGTAAATCATGGCTCCATTTAGAGGAAAACAGAGCAGGAAGAGGGGAAGACTATGTTGTGACAGGATACCTAAACCTAACCAATCAGAGACTGATGTTCCACAAACTGATGGGTGACATCGCAGCGTCTGCATCCATTTCTTCTGTGCAGTCTTTGTTGTTGATACATGAACTCCTGCTTCAGTCTGAACGTCCTCCTGTGCTATAAAGTTTATTTATACAGACAAAGAAAAGAGGCCTTTCTCTAATAATGCACATAAAACAATAAAACCCTGATCAGTGTGTGGTGGCTCTCTCCATGCAGATCCAGCACTCGTCCTCCTCCTCCTCATCCTCCCTGCCGTCAGTGTGGCAGGGCTTCAGGAGGAAGGTGAGGCTGCTGCTGCCGTACGTCTGGCCCAAAGGCACCGCGGCGCTGCAGGGACTCGTGCTGCTGTGTGTGGGCCTGCTGGCAGCAGAGCGGCTGGTGAACGTGCTGGTGCCTGTTTACTCCAAGAACATCGGTGAGCGCCACAGGAAAACAATAATTCATTTAGAAATGTTTGCTGCACTTTTCTGTTCAAACTGCAGGTGGCAGCGTGCTCTAGTTTTTCATGTGTGGTCTGTTTAGTGTCCTGATGTCTGTGGATGTGTTTGTTCCCTCAGGTCGTCACATTACCAACAGGAAGTCTGTCTGTTGTACATCCACAGTCGATTGTGTTTGCCACGACTTCACGTAATGATGGTCTAGAACTTTTGATCTTACACTGAGCGTTACCTCCAGCTGTCAAAAACCATTGCCCACATTATCGTGGATGTTTCTGAGCCTTCAGGCAAAAAGTCTGATAGTTGTGGTTGTGTTGTCGTCCAGGCTGCTGTGACTACATGTAGGAAAAGTGCCAATTTAAACCCTAAATGTCAAGAATGATGCGTCTGGGTGTCGAGGAGTTCAGGGAATCAGTAAAGTTTTGCACCTGTTCATTGGCTGCAGCCTCTCATGATGAAATACATGTGCTTTGGCTCTTTTTACAGCAAGTTCAAGCTTATTCATTTACACAGCACTTCACAAAGTAAACAGGTTTTGCACCAAAGTGCTGAACAAATGCAGACGTACAGTAAATGTGCACACATACAAGCATAAAGACATTTACAGCGTGTGCAGGGAAGTGAGAGTTTAACATAGAAACAAATAACACTGCAATTTAAACCAATCTGATAAAACAGGTTAAACACAGTTAAAAGGCAGAACAACAATGGAAACAATGTGAAGCCAGTTATTTTACTTTTATATTAACTAGCTGAGTAGTTAGTATTAGTATTAGTAGAGTGTTATGGGGAAACTTGCTTCACAATAGGTGTCAGCTAATAAGGTTAAAGTAAAACCAGAATGCTGTGGGCTGTTAGCAGCCAACTGATCACAGACAAACAGTTAATCTCATCTTGGAAACAACAGACACAAAAGCTTTTTTAAAATGAACTATCTACTGATAGGGTTAGAGTGAGCAGCAGCAAAATGTTCAACTGAAGCAAAGAGACACAACAAATCTATTCAGAATCACTGAAATCATCCTACAGATTTCTTTCTGTTTGCAGTCAATGTGTTTTTGGCATTAAAAGTCCTTTCACACAGGATGGAAACACTGTGTGATGTTGGGGGGGGCAGCAGTAATGAGAAGTCACTTTGTTCAGTTCAAACACTCGTAGTTGCTGGACGTGAGGTTTGAACGTTGTCCTTAACGTGTTGTTTGGCCACGTGAGGAGATCAGAGTTGCTGGACCTGTGGCGTACGGTGCAGGTGGAAGCCGGTAACCGTGGCGACGGCGTTGCTCCAGAAGGCTGATGCAGCAGTAAGTGCTCCCCCTGACTGACGGTCCACTAACACAGTTAGTACTCAGAGGTTTAAAAACAGTCTCCACACTCTTCCACCCTGGAGCTGACGGATGCTTCTGGATCTAAACTCACATCATCTAAGTTTGGCCCTCGGTCATCCCAACCACAGCATCTCACCACCACCTGCTTCCCTTCACCTGACTCATCCAGACGCTGGACTAACCAGAGATGCTGCTGCAGAAGTCTGGGAACACTTTGCTTTGCTCACTTTTGCTTCTGTGCTCAGTTGAGGTCTGCAGCCTATAATCATCTGTCACAACACCTGAAGAGGAATGAACTGCTGTCTAATCTCTTCCCACAGGTCCGTCATGGATCCAGGGGTGTAACTTAGACCAGTTCTGGCTGGTTTAGTCTGTGGAATAAGATCTTAGCACCTGTTTGAAGGAGGAAACCATCCTCCTTTTTCAGGGGGTGTCATCATGTGCCAGGGTCTTTGTCCCCTGTTTTGTACACAGGACTGCATCCACCACAAGGCAGCAACCCAGAAGTCTCCACTTCAGAGGAAGTCAGCATTCAGTTTGTCTCCAGCTACGTTTCCCTTTAGAAAACGGCCCATTTGGCTTCTGGAGCAACATGAAAGTGGGAGCCAGTGCTGCGAGAATGAGGCCGAGCGCGGCTTTGTGTGACGAGGAAGGCGTGGAGGACGTTTTGGAGGGGGGGGGGTGTTGTTGGTGTGTGTGTGTGTGTGTGTGTGCAGAGAGTTTTCTGGGAGGTCACCCCCCCTGCCAGTCATGCTTAGCCGGCATTAGCGGCCTTTTTCGTGGAGTTAACACACCGGTACAACGGGCGTTTTGTCTGAGGGTCCGACCCCGCCTCCCACCCTCCGACTCCAGGACCTGATGCCAAAGAGCTGAAAGCCCCCCCCCCCCCCCCCCCCCCCCACACACACACACACACACACACACACACACACACACACACACACACACACACACACACACACACACTGAACACACACACTAGAAAGTTAAAGACTGTAGAATACACACATTACTTTATTCACTCCTCTCTGTCTTTTATCTCATTTTCTCACCATGCCCATCCCTCTGTCTGGATCTTCACTGTTTCTTCTTCACGTCCTCCTCCTCCTCTTCCTCCCCTCATCTCTGTCTGTTTTCTCCTCTTCATCCTGATTCCCAGCGCTTGTACAAAATGGTAATGAATGTGAATGAGAATGTGTCCGTGTGGCAGAAAGGGGAGTGTGTGAACGAGTGTGTGTGTGTGTGTGTCTCTTTTACTTAAGTAAAAACAACAATACCACAGAGTAGAAATACTCTGTTACAACTTTAAAAATGTACCAAAGTATCACAACAACAGTTCAGTGTGCCGGGCAGAGATCAATGAATGATCTTTTCTTAATCACCAACAATACATCACAGTTTATTACTTAGATTTTGTGTCAGTCAGTTCAACTTTATTGCCGTTAACACAATGTTCAGACACACATGGAAACAAAAGCTATTACTTTGTGCAAAGTAACTAAAGGAATCAAATAATTGTAATGGAGCAAATTAATTTGTGAATTGTAGGATAAAGACGTAAAAAGCTGCCGAAGCACCACACGTGTGTGTGTGTGTGTGTGTGTGTGTGTGTGTGTGTGTGTGTGAGCTCAGAGGTCTCAGGTATAAGAAAATGTGGTGGATTTACCCTTTAATGTGTCAACACCTAAATCATAAATATACAAGAAAAATAATGTGACATAATCTGAAGTGTGTGTGTGTGTGTGTGTGTGTGTGTGTGTGTGTGTAAACAGTGAATGAGCTCTCTGCAGGCGGTGGCTGGACTTCCCTGATTGCCACAGTCTGTATCTACACACTGCTCAAGTTCCTACAAGGAGGAGGGGCAGGTGGGCAGCTGTGCATTCATATATATGACTCAGTGTGTGTGTGTGTGTGTGTGTGTGTGTGTGTGTGTGTGTGTGTGTGTGTGTGTGTGTGTGTGTGTGTGTGTTTTGACACCCCCTCTCTTCTTCTCTGGTCCTTGCAGGTACGTCTGGTTTTATCAGTAACCTTCGTCAGTTCATGTGGATCAAAGTTCAGCAGTTTACCAGCAGAGGCGTTCAGGTACCAGATCTCTTTAAGTCCTGTTAGTTTGGTTCTCTCATGTAGATGCTGCTGTACAGTTAAAGGATAACTGGGTCATGTTTGTGGAGTTTTACTTCTAAATGTAGTAATAATGTCGTGCTCACCAAAGTAATGACAGAGATCGTAGGATGGGAACACGTGGTGACGATAAACTCAGCTGTGTAGAGGAGGACATGAACACTGTGGACGAAACTGGGAATTTACTTTAAAACAAGATCTTCAATCCTGATAAAGTTGTAGCCAAAATCATCTTTTAATTCTAACATTTCTGTAAACTGTATCCGCGTCATGTTCCTAATCAATCGGCCGTGTGGACGTCCTGTGGCCGGAGCAGCAGTGTGATCCACTCTGTGTGACACATGAACACATTTCAGGAACACTCTGGTTTTGCTGCCTCTGTTCTTCCTCCTCCTCTTCGTGACGGCAGCTCAACAAAACCGTGCAGTCCGGCTGTCAGCCTGTGTTGAATAGACACCTCTGCTCCTGTGCTGAGCCTTGGCAGGTTAAACCTCCACCCTGGTGTCCTGACACAGTCCAGTAAAACACAGAGACACCTCCTCTCGTTTGCTTCAAGCTTGTAGAGCAGCATGTTAACAGCAGCATGTTCATCACAGTAATGTCGCCTGACAGCAAAGAAGAGCTGTATTCAGGTGTAAGCGGTGCAGAGCAGCATGAGGCCCACGGCCTGAAGTCCTGTCTGTCCCCCCCCCCCACTCTGTAGGTGTGTTTGTTTTCCCACCTGCACGGCTTGTCTCTGCGCTGGCACCTGGACAGGCGCACCGGAGACGTGCTGAGGAGCGTCGACAGAGGCACCTCCTCCATCAACAACCTGCTCAGGTAGGACGCCCTCAGGTATCCGGACTGTCGCTGCTCTAACAGCCTCTAACACATCAGCACTGTTTGTCTGCAGCTACATCCTCTTCAGCATCCTGCCCACCATCTGTGACATCATCATCGCCATCATCTACTTCGTCTCCTACTTCAGCGTCTGGTTCGGACTCATCGTTTTTACCTGCATGGTCCTCTACCTCAGTGAGCTCAGTGTGTGTGTGTGTGTGTGTGTGTGTGTGTGTGGTTGTCTCATCAACCTAACACAACAGCCGTCCATGATAGAGTCCTTTCTCTCTGTGTAATGAATGAATGATGGTATCTAGTATGTAAGAAGGCTGAGAGCATGTAGTCATCTCACTCAGCGTCACACTTTAACAACCTCAGACTGGTCACTGACACTTATTACACACATTTATGTAAATTGTCCAACATGTTTTGGATCCCACCTGGTCTACGGGATAATAATGAAGGCTGTTGTCTGCCTGCAGCCTTCACCATCCTGATCACAGAATGGAGGACGAAGTACAGGAGAGAGATGAACGATCAAGACAACAAGGCCAAGTCCAGAGCCGTAGACTCCCTGATCAACTTTGAGACGGTGAGTAACGCCTCACGTTTCCTGTCCCTGTCCCTGTCCCTGGTCCTGGTCCTGGTCCTGGTCCTGGTCCTGGTCCTGGTCCTGGTCCTGTCCCTGGTCCTGTCCCTGTCCCTGTCCCTGTCCCTGTCCCTGTCCCTGTTCCTGTTCCTGTTCCTGTCCCTGTCCCTGTCCCTGTTCCTGTTCCTGTTCCTGTCCCTGTCCCTGTCCCTGTTCCTGTTCCTGTTCCTGTTCCTGTCCCTGTCCCTGTCCCTGTCCCTGTCCCTGTTCCTGTCCCTGTTCCTGTCCCTGGTCCTGTTTCTGTCCCTGTCCCTGTCCCTGTCCCTGTCCCTGTCCCTGGTCCTGTCCCTGTTCCTGTCCCTGTCCCTGTTCCTGTCCCTGTTCCTGTCCCTGTCCCTGTCCCTGTTCCTGTCCCTGGTCCTGTTTCTGTCCCTGTCCCTGTCCCTGTCCCTGTCCCTGTCCCTGTCCCTGTCCCTGTTCCTGTCCCTGGTCCTGTCCCTGGTCCTGTCCCTGTCCCTGTCCCTGTCCCTGTCCCTGGTCCTGTCCCTGTCCCTGTCCCTGTCCCTGTTCCTGTTCCTGTTCCTGTCCCTGTCCCTGTCCCTGTCCCTGTCCCTGTCCCTGTCCCTGTCCCTGTCCCTGTCCCTGTTCCTGTTCCTGTTCCTGTCCCTGTCCCTGTCCCTGTTCCTGTTCCTGTCCCTGTCCCTGTCCCTGTCCCTGTCCCTGTTCCTGTCCCTGTTCCTGTCCCTGGTCCTGTTTCTGTCCCTGTCCCTGTCCCTGTCCCTGTCCCTGGTCCTGTCCCTGTTCCTGTCCCTGTCCCTGTCCCTGTTCCTGTCCCTGTTCCTGTCCCTGTCCCTGTCCCTGTCCCTGTCCCTGTCCCTGTCCCTGGTCCTGTCCCTGGTCCTGTTTCTGTCCCTGTCCCTGTCCCTGTCCCTGTCCCTGTCCCTGTCCCTGTTCCTGTCCCTGGTCCTGTCCCTGGTCCTGTCCCTGTCCCTGTCCCTGTCCCTGTCCCTGGTCCTGTCCCTGTCCCTGTCCCTGTCCCTGTCCCTGTCCCTGTCCCTGTTCCTGTCCCTGGTCCTGTCCCTGGTCCTGTCCCTGTCCCTGTCCCTGTCCCTGTCCCTGGTCCTGTCCCTGTCCCTGTCCCTGTCCCTGTTCCTGTTCCTGTTCCTGTCCCTGTCCCTGTCCCTGTCCCTGTCCCTGTCCCTGTCCCTGTCCCTGTTCCTGTTCCTGTTCCTGTCCCTGTCCCTGTCCCTGTTCCTGTTCCTGTCCCTGTCCCTGTCCCTGTCCCTGTCCCTGTTCCTGTCCCTGTTCCTGTCCCTGGTCCTGTTTCTGTCCCTGTCCCTGTCCCTGTCCCTGTCCCTGGTCCTGTCCCTGTCCCTGTCCCTGTCCCTGTTCCTGTCCCTGTTCCTGTCCCTGTCCCTGTCCCTGTCCCTGTCCCTGTCCCTGTCCCTGGTCCTGTCCCTGGTCCTGTTTCTGTCCCTGTCCCTGTCCCTGTCCCTGTCCCTGTCCCTGTCCCTGTTCCTGTCCCTGGTCCTGTCCCTGGTCCTGTCCCTGTCCCTGTCCCTGTCCCTGTCCCTGTCCCTGTCCCTGGTCCTGTCCCTGTCCCTGTCCCTGTCCCTGTCCCTGTTCCTGTTCCTGTCCCTGTCCCTGTCCCTGTCCCTGTCCCTGTCCCTGGTCCTGGTCCTGGTCCTGTCCCTGTCCCTGTCCCTGTTCCTGTCCCTGTCCCTGTCCCTGTCCCTGTCCCTGGTCCTGTCCCTGGTCCTGTTTCTGTCCCTGTCCCTGTCCCTGTCCCTGTCCCTGTCCCTGTCCCTGTTCCTGTCCCTGGTCCTGTCCCTGGTCCTGTCCCTGTCCCTGTCCCTGTCCCTGTCCCTGTCCCTGTCCCTGTCCCTGTCCCTGGTCCTGTCCCTGTCCCTGTCCCTGTCCCTGTCCCTGTTCCTGTTCCTGTCCCTGTCCCTGTCCCTGTCCCTGTCCCTGGTCCTGGTCCTGGTCCTGGTCCTGTCCCTGTCCCTGTCCCTGTTCCTGTTCCTGTCCCTGTTCCTGTCCCTGTCCCTGGTCCTGTCCCTGTTCCTGTCCCTGTCCCTGTCCCTGTCCCTGTCCCTGTTCCTGTTCCTGTCCCTGTTCCTGTCCCTGTCCCTGGTCCTGTCCCTGTTCCTGTCCCTGTTCCTGTCCCTGGTCCTGTCCCTGTTCCTGTCCCTGTTCCTGTCCCTGTTCCTGTTCCTGTTCCTGTCCCTGTTCCTGTCCCTGGTCCTGTCCCTGTTCCTGTCCCTGTTCCTGTCCCTGTTCCTGTTCCTGTTCCTGTCCCTGTCCCTGTTCCTGTCCCTGGTCCTGGTCCTGGTCCTGGTCCTGGTCCTGGTCCTGGTCCTGTCCCTGGTCCTGTTCCACGTCTACTAATTAAAGGGAACGTTTGCCCTTTTTTTATGTGGATGTTCAGTCACTGTTGATGGTAAATGTAGTCAGAGTGTGTGATGTTTGAGAGAAAGTTCAGTTCTCCTGCTTACAGAACTGAGCTGGCAGTGCCTTCATGTACCAAGATGCATTGCAAGCTTCCTCCAAATCCTTGCTTAGCATTAGCAGAAACAGGCTGATCAGTGATGGAGAATGTAGCACAGACAGAACTACACTTTAACAAGCTGGCGTCTGTTGAGCTCCACCCAGTGTCCCATCCAGGTGTTTCCAGGTGTGTCGCCCAGCTGTGGTGAGGCATCACTGCAGGTGCCACATTTCTGCATCTTGTCATGTTCCTGATCCAGAGTTTTCCAGATGTGTCAGAGTTCTGAAATCACTGACCACTCTCTGGGTTTCACAGGTGAAATATTACGGCGCTGAGGATTATGAGGTCCGCTGCTTTGAGGAGGCCATTCTGAAATATCAGGTACGCCTGTGTTGTGGTCCGAGCAGCTAATAACTCCCAGCTGCATGCTTCAGTTACATCACCTTAAAGTAATCTTCACATCTTTCCCGGTTTGTCTGTGTTTCTCATTACACATTGTGTAGCTGTGTGAGTGGAAGAGCTCGGCGTCGCTGGCTCTGCTGAATCAGACCCAGAACGTCATCATAGGATCTGGACTGCTGGCCGGCTCTCTGCTCTGTGCCTACCTGGTGTCTGAGGGCCAGTTCCAGGTACCTGAACACATAGTAGTCACTGATGGGCATGTTGGACTTTATACTTACTTACTTACTTAACAGGTTTAGATTTTACAGACAAAAGATGTGGTCGTTTTATAAAACCTGATAAAGATGAAACCTTCCAACAGACTATAAAGTAGTTAAAGCTTTCTGTTCTGACCTTAGAGGTCCACAATCACACCGGCGTGATCAGATCATGTGACGTTTTTGAAGCGCTGAAACAAAAAAACAGGTCACCTGGAGCGCTGCAGGTGATAGACCATGTAAAACCGGAGATATGATCGTTTTAATTTGATTCTACAAAAATATTTATGCAGCCCATCCCACTTTAATGCACGGATAAATATTTGTAATATGTAATATTAACCTGTAATATTAACTTTACTTTATAATAATAACCTGTAATAATAACCTTACTTTATAATAATAACCTGTAATAATAACCTTACTTTATAATAATAACCTTACTTTATAATAATAACCTGTAATAATAACCTTACTTTATAATAATAACCTGTAATAATAACCTTACTTTATAATAATAACCTTACTTTATAATAATAACCTGTAATAATAACCTTACTTTATAATAATAACCTTACTTTATAATAATAACCTGTAATAATAACCTTACTTTATAATAATAACCTTACTTTATAATAACCTGTAATAATAACCTTACTTTATAATAATAACCTGTAATAATAGCCTTACTTTATAATAATAACCTATAATAATAACCTTACTTTATAATAATAACCTGTAATAATAACCTTACTTTATAATAATAACCTGTAATAATAACCTTACTTTATAATACTAACCTGTAATAATAACCTTACTGTCCTCAGGTCGGAGACTACGTTCTGTTTGGGACCTACATCATCCAGCTGTACACTCCTCTGAACTGGTTTGGGACCTACTACAGGTGTTTCTTCTTAATTTGATTTATAAAGTGTTATTTTTTGTTGTTGTTGTTCAACCAATCAGTCCATAAATGAATGATTGATCTCTAATGTGATGTACTTTTGGCTCCTTCCTCCTGTAACCATGCATC
Source organism: Pempheris klunzingeri (assembly GCF_042242105.1). Taxonomy (NCBI): domain Eukaryota; kingdom Metazoa; phylum Chordata; class Actinopteri; order Acropomatiformes; family Pempheridae; genus Pempheris; species Pempheris klunzingeri. Next base: position 26,491,775 of record NC_092021.1, read on the forward strand.
ATATTCTATAAGCTCTGCTCATGTTTTGTGTGTCAGATAAATGCAGCACAGTAAAGAGACACAGACTCTTTCTGTGTGGAGATACATGAACTATGAAATCTGATAGCAGTGGGTGTGAATAATGTGTCTCTGCAGGCTGATCCAGGGAGCCTTCATCGACATGGAGAACATGCTGGCACTGCTGACGGAGCAGAAAGAGGTGAGTCATATTAGACGGAGTGTGTTCAGACACCTGGTGGAAGAACACCTGAGTAAAGACACAAAGGGGTGAGAGGACCGAGGGACTCTGCTGTCATACCTGTAGTGCTTTTGTTTTCTGAAAGATTTTGAATGTTGAAATGATCTAAACGTTCTTCCTGAAGTTTATTTCTCATGACAAATGTTGGCCACAGCATTAGAGGTGAAATATAAGATTTATATTGATCAAACATAGAGTGTAATTAGAAGCAGGATGGTATGAATCTGTGGTCACTGAGAAGCCCTCAGTCACAGGTCAGCGGATTAGGAGGTCAACAAGTGTTGTGTGTGACTTTGTGTGACTTTGTTGTGTTTGTGTGTATTTGTGCACACACACACACACACACACACACACACACACACAGACGAACACACGGTCTGTGTGTACGTCTGTGTGTGTGTCGGTCTTTTTGTGTGTGTTTCGGTGGGAAAAGACGTCCTCCGGCTGCCTCACTGAAGGCTCCTGCATTCACAGGCCCTTGATATGTTAAACAGCCACATGAATGTAGACAAAAGCATTAGAGCACCTTAAAAACACAGCGGCTCTTTTCTTTGGCTTGGGAAGCTGCCGGCGAGGGGAGTCGGGGGGGAGGAGGATGGGGAGGAGGAAGGGGAGGAGGAGGAGGAGGAGGAGGAGGAGGTCAGAAAGCAAAGAGGAACAAAAGCTGATGACAAATCATCTATTTGCCATCAGACTTTTAGTGGAGATGTTTTGACAGAGTTAATGACATCAGTGTATTTAGTCAAGTGTGTTTGAGGTACTTGTACTTTCTGTGAGTATTTCCACTTCATGCAGCGTTGTACTTCTACTCTACTACATCTCAGAGGCAAATATTGTACTTGTTACTTCATCACGTTTGTCTGACAGCTGTGGGAACGAGTTACTTATCTGACTATTACAATTATTCATATTATTCTGCCCACTCTGAGTTTGAAGAATCTGAAGGATTAGTTGTCACTAGTCTCCGATTTCTACAAATTAAACTTTGCTGCTGTTCATGTGGATATCTGATCAGTGTTGATATCGTTACACTGAGTCCTGTTCTCAGAGCACCGTCAGCTGTCACAGTGTGATTGGCCGAGCTGACAGAGCCTGTAGTGCTTCCTGGTCACCTGACTCAACAGCTATGACGGCGCTGGTGACCAGGAAGTATCTCACACAGCACTCAGGTGTTTATTTCTCCTCTTCACTACCTTCCCCAACAACAACAACGACGACGACCGGACACCCAGGAGTGGAAAAGTCTCCCTTTGGCCTAAATGAGCTATTTAAAAATCTTCACATAGTTAATAACAGAAAATACAAGTAATGAAGGGATGAAGGTTTAAGGAAGAGGAGGCGAGAAGGAGAGATGGAGTGAGTTGGTACGTAAAAAAAAGAGCTTTAACGCTTCCTTCTCAACCAGAGCGCCATCTGCTGCTGATGCTTGAAGACCAGGTGATACAACTGAAAGCACTGGGGGGAGCAAGCGAGTAAGGGGGGGGGGTCTAGACTAGCGACTGATTCAATATTGTTCTGGTATCTGTGCATTTTTGTTTTAGATCTTATCTGGAGCATCAATTTCAAAACTGAATTTCATCTCTCTTCTCCTCCTCCTCCTCCTCCTCCTCCTCCTCTCCTCCTCCTCCTCGTCCTCCTCCTCCTCCTCCTCCTCCTCAGGTTGAGGATGCTGAGGATGCTCAGGACTTGCAGCTCACAGCAGGTCAGGTGGAGTTTGACAGAGTCTGTTTCGGCTACGTTCCTGGGTGTGTAGCCAACATCAAACCTCTTCACCGTTCAAACCCTGTTTTCTATGATTTGATCTCATTTTAATCATTTTACACACAAACTACATAAAGACTGAGACTGTTTTCACCAAAAACACTTCAGACGACCCACAAGATGCTTCTGTTCTTCTGACAAACTGACTGGGACGCTGCAGAGGGTCTCTGTCTGTGTTTGTTGTAGCCACGACCACAAGTGTTGGTTTGCTGCCAGACCATAACCACTGGGGTGGTAAATCATTGAATTAATCATTTTGATCACATGACTTTTGTTTTGGAAGGCGCTACCATCTGTTTAGGACTTAAGGTTGGAGGACAAGTTGTTAAAATGAACAAAAGGAAGCCAGAAGTTTAAAATAGAATTGAAAATATGATCCAAACATGTTCACTCATTCAGATGCTACATCATTTGTTACAGCATTCGTTTCTGGGACTTTTATTTTGAAAGGCCAGCATCATCTGTGTTCAGAGGTAGCACAGCTGGTTACCATCACATGTCCCATGCTGTGAAAAACATGTTGACTTGTATTAACTGAACGTCTTTGTTGGCCTCCTGTGTGAGCTGGGTTAGTTAGCTTAGTTAGCTTAGTTAGCATTTTCAGCGTCATGGGAGTGGACGTGTCAGAGACGATCCAGTGATGGTGACTGATATGAGCATAAACACACACACACACACACACACACACACACACACCAGCCAGCACACACACTGGACCTGAAACACCTGAACTACTGTGACATCCACTCTCTAAACGCTCACATAGTCTGGTTCTTCTCAAATCCACAAACCCTCAGGAGTCAGTGGCAGAGCTGAAGAAGTCCCAGCAGGACGATGATGTTGATTCTGACTGCTGCTGTTATTTCTGTGTGTGTGTGTGTGTGTGTGTGTGTGTGTGTGTGTGTGTGTAGCTGTGAGGTTCTTCAGGATGTGACCTTCACGGTGGAGGCAGGACAGACCGTCGCTTTGGTACGTGGAGTCTGTTTACTGCATGTGTGTCACCATCAGGTCTGATTTTATGGGTCGGAAGTAAAATTGTTCTCAAGTTAACGTACTTAATGTGTGTGTGTGTGTGTGTGTGTGTGTGTGTGTGTGTGTGCAGGTCGGTCCGTCTGGATCAGGGAAAAGCTCCATCCTGCGTCTGTTGTTCAGGTTTTATGACCCTCAGAGTGGAAGCATCCGCATCGACGGTCAGGACATTTCCAAGGTACACACACACACACACACTCACACACACACACACACACACACACACACACACACACACACACACAGGTCAGTTCATTGTAAACCCTGAGCAGCTTCACGTGTTTCTTGTTTAGTGTATTGATAGAAGTGACAGCACACACGTCTGATTGATCTTTACATCCACACCACTCTGATATCTGTCCTGTGAACATGAAGCTACAGCAGCGGACCGGACTGTTTCTTGAAAGAGTGATCTGGTTCCCTGTTTCCAGTCCAGCTCTATTACTGTATTTACCGTAGGAAGGTAAATAAGAATATTTCCCAAATAGTGGACATGCTCCTTTAAGCTGCAGTGTGTGTCGCAGCCCTTTGTATTACTTCTGATCATCGTCTGTTCCTCTTTTCATCTTTCATCCTCTCCTCATTGCTGTTTCCTGCCTTTGCCTCACGCACCTTTACTTCCACTTTCCCTCTGTTTTCACTGTTTCTCTCACACACACACTCACACACACACCTACACACCTACACACACACCTACACACACACACACACACACACATGCAGACACAGCTGGGCTGAGTGTGTGAGCTCCAGTCACACTGTGAATAAATCATAGTAAAAGGTTTGTGAATTATGCAGCAACGAGTCCAGACGCCAGATGTGTGAGTGTGTGAGTGTGTGTGTGTGTGTGTGTGTGTGTGTGAGTGTGTGAGTGTGTGTGAGTGTGTGAGTGTGTGTGTGTGTGTGTGAGTGTGTGTGTGTGTGTGAGTGTGTGTGTGTGTGTGTGTGTAAAGATAGCCCATTTATTGCAGTTGTAGTTGAAGTAACTCTGTTTATGATTTGCCAAAAGTCTCTAAAAAGCCGAACCACTTTACAACACACACCCTCTCACACACACACAGCTTGTTGATGAGCAGGCTGGTGATGGTTATGAGGACGCTCTCTTATGATCACACAGCAGGGGGAACGTTTAATCAGCACACACGTACACACACATGTTTGTCTCTGTAATTAGATTCAGACTGTTTATCAATCTGGGCTTTTTGAAGCTCTCCAGGAGGAGGAGGAGGAGGAGGAGGAGGAGGAGGAAGTGGTCAAACCTCTCAGCTTCCTCCGCTGAGAAGATGTATTCTGCTGTTGTGTCTTCTGGAGGCCCCGGTGAAATACTCCCAGCTTCTTCTTCTTCTTTTTCTTCTCTCACTCTGGTCACCCACTGTGGTATTTATGAGCTGTTTAATAGGACTGCAGGTACGATACTGTTCAGCAGGAGTTTAACGTTAATACATACTGGTCATAAGATGGAGATGAGATAAGGTAAGATAAGATAAGAAAAACTTTATTCATCCTGAAGGAAATTACTTTGCCAGAATCCAAAATACAAAAATTAGAGCAATATACACAATTACAGAAAGGTTAGTGATTAAATAAAAGTCAAAATAAGAATATAAAGTGTTTAAGTGGATGCAAAGAAATAGTGCCTAACAAATAAAGTTGTCTGCTAAGTAATAAGAAGCGGATAAATAGAAGTGGAAGTCAACAGTAAACAGGAATATTACAGCTGGAACTGGAACATACTGGTCTGTCTAATGGGAGCTGCACATGCAGGAGGCCATATTAAGGTGAGACTTCTCTCTGCAGGTAGATTACATCAGACAAGCATCCTTAAGATAATCAATAAACCGTTAAACTGGGTGGTAACACTCTCCAACAGCTCAATCACATTTGAAGAGGTGAGATTTTTACCATTAGAGAAGAACGTGGATCCTCTGGAGCGAAGAGAAGGACGAGGACACGTTTGATGCCAGCTGGTTTTACACCATCTGGTCCACATGTTGCCTTAAAGCCTGTAAATACTTCTCTCATGTCTCACTTCACACAGTCCTGACAGGTGATTCAGTCCCATCCTCAGCATTAATGACGCTCAGGTGGGACCGCTGAGTCAGCGCGGTGACGTGTTGGGTCCAGTGCCATCTCACCAGCTGCTCTGTAAAGGAATAGTCCGGCATTTTTGAATGACAGAATGGAGGTGATTAGCTTAGCTTAGCATAAAGACTGCAAGCGGGGGGAAACAGCTAGCCTGCGTCTGTTAAGTTAAGTTAATTATTAGAATAAAGAAGCTGATTACCTGTAGCTTTATATGATTAGACACACATAGAAGTGGACAGGTAGATATATCTCCTAATGTCTGAAGTATAAGTCTGCTTGTTTGGTGTTTTTCCTGCTAACTGGGACCAGCAGAGTGATGCTTCTGCAGATGAGACGCTGCCAAACCATCTTAGTCGATTCTTTTGTCTTGGTATGAAACATGTTTCCATCTGCCGTCTCTGTTTGTGTTCCACCAACTGGCATGCAATGTAGTCAGACTGGACTGTGGAGACCACAGACTCTCTCATGGGTGACTTTGATATGTGGTTTCTACATGAAGGAATCTTGGATTTTGCAGAAAGATGTTCTGCTTGTGGATCTTTGAAGGATTGTTCACATCTTTAGTCCATGAAGGGAAACCTGTGTTCATCCCAACATTCATCTGAAGATGATATGAGATGGTCTCAGTCAGCCACATGAATATAAGACGTGTTGTCTGGTGACTTTAAAGCCTTTAAACCTTTAAAACGGAGACAACAGCAGGTCATGGAAGCGCTGCGCTCAGCCGCTCGGACCTCTGGGACGCTTTTGGCTGTGCCGCTCTGTTTGTCCCTGCATGTGGCAGCCACATGTGGTGAAACCAATGAGTCCGGCTCTGCAGGCTGATGGATGGTGACTGAATCCTGGCGTGAGTCATCTGTGTCTTTCTGAAGGTGTCCGTCAGGGTTTTATGGGACAAAAACAGCAGAGTCAGTTTAGTTTAGTTCCTGCTGAGCCACGCTGGTCGTATACTGGTTATTCTATCTGACACACCTTCCTGTTTGTCGGTAAAGACTGAAAGCACTTATTAAAGCAGATGGAGAAACTTTAATCAGTAACTAGAATCACTGAATCACAGGGTCAGAGCAGGACAGAGAGGAACTAAAGTTTACTTCTTAAGGGAGGAGAAGGACGTGTTGGCTGAGCAGATCGATTATCGCTTCGGTCTGTCCAAAGGGGACACTGACCGGCCTCCACTGTGTGAGGTGAAGCCTCTCCAGCTGCAGAGAGGGAAGCATGAGAATCGTGAAAAGATGGAGATAACGGCTCACACTTCCAGACAAGACAGAGGCCTTTGGAGAGGTGTGAGGGGACGAGGTGCTGGAGCACACTGTCGCCGATAAAAACATGGTGTGTCTCATTTGGACGACGTGAAGAGGAAGTGAAACATGAAAAGGACGGGCAGGTTGTCTTTGCTGCCCCTGTCTTCAGTATGCTAAGCTAAAGCAGCTGCTGTTTCTATCAAGCGTCTCATCTACATCTCACCAAGAGACTGAATTGTGCAAAATATCCAAAATAATAATGTGTCACTGATTAGATGAAGTGTTTCCCAGCAGCATACTTACAAACCCTGAAACAGTCCACTGTCCTTTGACTGGTTCTGTTTAGCCACGTGGTTAAATGGTAACGTTTGGGGACAGATTGTGGTCTTTGTATTAAAACAGTCAGAGGAGCAGCACAAAGGTCCAGTGTCGAGGGCTTTACTAGTGTTTGGATCTCTGTGAACTATGCTCTTTACTGCTGAACATGATATGGACAGAGAGTGTGGAGAACAGGTTTGGTGAAAGGCTTGAATACACCTTCAGGATGCTGGTTATTATTTGCTGTGTGTGAGGACAGCTGTGTCACACTGGAGCTTTCTCTTTTGTTCCTTAATGTTTCAATACAGAACATTAAAAGGCTTTTTTCTTTTCTTGGTTTTCGTCCCTTCTCTCTTTCTAACATTTGTTGTTGGGGCTCTGTCAGCCCGTCTCTATTACAAACAGATGCCGTGTTGTTTTTGACAATAAATACCAAAAGTAAACAGTAAAGATCAAATTAAGGGAAAGTGAGTGATTACCGGCCAAACCGAGCTGGTGCAGGAAATGGAGATCGTATTGTTGTGGCTGCAGAGGAAAGTTTTCCACAGGAAAGAATCAAAGTGCAGAGCTGAGCAGAGAGTCACTGGAAACCGGAAATTATTTCTGGAAGGATCAAGAGCTAAATTCATGAAAGTTTCTTTCTACATGGAGCGAAAACATTTAGTGATACCAGTATGTTGGACTGAGTCCCTGCTGGTCTGGACCATCTGCACACAGTCTGTCAGTGTGTTCAGTGTTCACGGCCGGACAAGCGAAGCAACAAGAGGGGGAGTCATGTTAAAGAGAAGCTAATGGCAAACAGGGTTGTGTGCTGTTAGGTTGAATATATACAGTATATATATAATAGTAATATGTATTTCTATCTATGATACTGTGTGCAGTAGTTCAGCCCAGCTGCAGAGGCCTCTCAGCTCTTCACCCCCTGCTGCCCCCACAATGAGCATTTTAACATCATGCAGAGTTAATAATAATAATCACAGCAGTTTACTTTCACTTCTTTAAAAGCAGCAGTTCACCAGCTAGTCGTTAACTTGTCTCGATATTGCCGGGGAGGGGGTGCAGTGGTTGCCTGCTGCTGGAGCAGCATTGATACGAGCTGAAACTACGAGCAAATGTTCTTTAATCCAGCTTCAGATCGCTCGGCTGGCTGCGGGGGGGTCCAGTGATCATCAAACATGGCGTCAAACTTATGCTGTGAATAGTTTGATGTGTGTGAAGTCTGAGATGATGATAAAAATACCTCTTTGTGTGTGTAAACTGAAGCATCGTGAAGCCTTTTGACCTCACGGCTCTTTGGGACATTTACAGTGTTTAGCAGATCAAAGGTGGCTGTTTTCTCTTTGTGTGGAATATAAGTAATGTCAGTAGGAACAAGCCTCTGCTGCTCACACACACAGTAAAGAACACAAGCTCCTCTGAGAAGTAATGCTGTCAGAAGTATTTGGTATAAATGTTGGTCTGTCCCTTAAAGTTGTGTGCATCATAAAAGCATCGGTAAGGTCATATAAGGTGTTAAATAAAACAGATGTATAGAAGCTCAAGGAAGAAGTGAGGGGGGGGAAGTGAGATATATAAAATCCTGGGGAGAAATGGGGACAGAAATCGGTTCAGGACATGTGCTGTCTATGACCGGGGGCAGCATGCATTATATAGTATAGGATGAATTAAGCCATGCAACATTTATGTAGATGTATGCTGTGTGTGTGGGAGAGAGAGAGGGAGCAAGAGGAGAGAGAGCTTCACCCAGTTTAACACAAACTAGTAAGAAGTTTGCACCATGACCCTCAGATCTGAGGATCCAGTGGTCTGAACGCTCCACGTGAACAGACTGATGTGGTCCTGATGCTGCTTCCAAACTGAATCCAGGTCAAACTGCTCTGTCCCTCTCTGGGTCCAAGGTGCGTCAGTCTTCTCTGAGGTCCTTCATCGGCGTGGTTCCCCAGGACACGGTTCTGTTCAACGACACCATCGGCAACAACATCCGCTACAGCCGAGTCACAGCGAGCAGCCAGGAGGTGGAGAGAGCTGCCGAGGCCGCTGACATCCACAGCAGGATACTGGAGCTGCCTCAGGGTGCGAACATGATGATGATGATGATGATGATGCTTTTGTTGTGTGGCCTGGATGTTGGACTGAAGTCCGTTTTAATCCATGATGATGATGATGATGAGGATGATGATGGTGGCATTGTGTCCAACCAGGGTACGACACGGAGGTGGGGGAGCGGGGGCTGAAGCTCAGCGGCGGGGAGAAGCAGAGGGTGGCCATCGCTCGGACCATCCTGAAGGAACCTCGGATCATTCTGCTGGACGAGGTGAGGACCGGTGGAGCAGCTCCAGCTCACAGTGAGCTCACAGGTCACATGACGGCAAAGAGCTCGGTCACATGACGCCGTCACATGTTTTAGATTAAAGACAAAGTCTCATTGTTTATCATTTACTACCATCTCTAAAGGGCCAGTGCGTCCATTAACGACCAAACCTTCACACCTCATGAACGGGTTCTTCCCGTCTTACCAGACAGGCCCCCCCACCCCCCCCACCCCCACATGTTACATTAACATGAAGTTTGGACGATTATCTTCGCTTCTGCTTCAGATTGTGAACATTGGCACATTCCATGGTTGATATTTTTCACTCTTTCATTTTGAACACGCTTCATACTGTGCATACTTTTTTATTGTCCATTTTTTATATTCATGTTTCTTATTTTCTCTCACTATGTTTATTGTTATGCACCAAAATACCAAAGAAAATTCCATGTCCTGTCTGTGAAAACTGACTTGGCAATAAACTAACAAACCTCTGACAGACATTATGCTGGATTTACACTAACTGGGTGTCTCTCTAGGCCACCTCATCACTCGACACCCAGACTGAGAGGAACATCCAGGCTTCACTGGCCGAGGTCTGCACCAACAGGACGACTATCGTGGTCGCACACAGGTGATGTTTCTGACAAGCTGTGTGAAAGTTTCCTAATAAGTTCTCTTGATTTATTCGAGCAGCAGACACAGTTTCTGAGTGTCGAAGGCACCAAATGCTGCAGCTCAGAGCACCTGGACTGTTGTTGTCGACACACAGACACAAAGTGTGTTAACCTAACATGTGCTAATTGGCACTAAAACCAAAGTGCAGCTGAGGATAGTTCACGTGATATTTCATGGTATTTCAGTTCATCCAAAGGGGGACGTGAATGTGTGAACCAAACATTATGGGAGTTTATTCAATAGTTGATGAGAGATTTCACTAATAACTACAAATGTTTATCACAAAGGAACCACGAGTGTCTGCAGCACAAGTTCATGGAGCTTAATAATCGTTGAGATATTTCAGTCTGGACCAAAGTGAAGAGAAAACTACTCAGTCAGAGCTTAAAACTGTCGCACAGCAGCGTCATGGTGTAGTCTGGAAACAGTTTGATGACCATCCAGCTCAAATCACGTTACTGAGCTGATCACCACCAACCCCCCACCCCCAGGTATCACCAAGCACCTTTGAAACGAACAGGAACACATCATCAACATACAGAAACACCCACCGATGTTCAGGTGAAGCACAGATGTGGGTTGTTGTTGCTGCTGCGTGGCCCGGAGGTTAATAAGTGAGAGAGAGACGTGACGGCGGCCTGTTACCAAGTGATCACAGGTGCAGTGGTGATGCAGGACCAAACCGAGAAGAAGAACCAAACGTGAGTAAGAGAGATGAAAGGAAAACAGGATTAGAGCCGACACAAAGGGATGGATGGAGAGATTAAATGAAAAGCTGATTGGAGGGTATGAGATGACACATGACAGGCCAACAAAGGTAAAAGAAACAGATGTCTGCTTATTCATCAGTCTGAGTGAGATTGAAAAAGACTTGAAAGGCTCGGACGCTCGCAGACGTTAGAACAGATCAGGAGGGAAGTCGTCTGTGGTGCTGACGAGTGCATAAAATCTAACAGATTAATCTTTTCTGTTCCACGACTGGCATCATTAAAACTTTGCTTCTATTGTGCAGAAGAGGGTTCAGTCGATCGGCCACCAAACATGAGCCGAGACGTGGGAACCAAAACACCAACAAGAGTTCAGAAAAAGAAAAAGGAGACAACAGAAGTGGATCATGACAATATCACAGATTTCCAGATTCCACTGGAAACTCCACCAGATCAGATCTTGTTTCAGCCCGTCTACAGTGTGTACGGCTTCTTCACCACACCATGACCACCATGATCAGGATGAATGTGCTCACTCTGGTGGTCACCTTAAAGTCATCATCATCATCATCATCATCATCATCATCATCGTCATCGTACCTTGGTTTACAGCCAAATACCAGTAAAACTGAAAACACCCCCCCCTTTTTGCTAATTAGCAAAAAGCATCATCTGTGCTAAGTATGTTAGCATTAGTTAGTGCAGCCTCCCAGAGCTGCTAGCATGGCCCTTACTGTTGCTGTTGGTGTGTGGTGGATGTGTTCACACCCACGTTAGACACACACTGAAGGACGCCAGCGCCAGAATGGAAACTCTGACTCTGCTTGTTGCTCTGGTGAAGAAAAAGATCAGGAGTTACTGCCTTTGAATTGAATGGAGAATAACTTCCATGTGAAGGTGTGTGTTCGGCCTGAGCGGGTGTTAATGTGTCCATTCATTTAAACAACCATATGTGAGTGTCGGTAGCCAACATAGGTGTTTAGTTCCACATCTGTCCACACCTGCCTGAGAAGAATCTCCTCCTCTTGGTCCCAGTCAGGCGACACGTGTCTCATCCTCTTTTTTCACTTGTTATCTACATGGTTTAATGAACTGTGTGCCGATCGTTTTCCTGTGGAAGTCTCCAGTTCTCCTTGAATAAACCGATCCATAAGCTTCTTAATCTTTCAATAGCAGCAACAGATGGAGTCTGGTCGTAGGATCGGGACTGTT
>NC_092021.1:26508354-26513354 GCF_042242105.1 Pempheris klunzingeri
TCCCTCCGTCTGGCAGTCTAGACAGTAACAGACTTGTGGTTTTACTAATTCATAGTAAAGTTGCTCAAAGTCTGCAGGAGGATTTTAAACAGCTCAACTTTCTTTTTAAAGCTGCTCTGGTGTCACAAGACATTATGAGTGACCCACCTTCTCCCCCCCGCCCCGCCCCCGCCTGCTCCTCTTCTCCTTTGACCTCCTTCCTTTATCTTTAAAACACTTTTCCTTTCTGTTAACAGTGGACATTAAACAGGTGCTGGACTGGATGTTTGCTGCAGGTGTGATGGAGACATGTTGATCAAACAGCAGCAGGAGGAAACAGCTCACTCAGACCTGCTGACGCTCTGTAGATTATTAGAGGTTAGATCATTGTGTTAGTTTGTCTCTGGTCTCATTCCAGCTTCTCTTTCTTGTTCTTCTCATGACCCTCATCCGATCAGACACGAGGAGCTGCTGGTCCAGGGGGGTCTGTACGCAGCCATGTGGATGAAACAGCAGAAAAGTCTGGACACACAAGCAGAAACACGGACTCAGCACACCTGACGGAGACCTGGGTACTCTCATGAATCTGCACCTGAAGTAAAGTCTGGAGGAACTGAAATGGAGGAACATGCTTCAGCTGAGAAACATCAGAGCTTCTGCAGAAATGTTAAAGAGCGTGTGATTACTGTGACGCACCTGAGGAACTACAGCTGTAACACTCATGACCTGCAGCTGTTGTTGCAGCAGCTGTTTCTCTCATTGGCGACACGCTAATATTCCCAATCTGACAATAATCTCATGTTGATAGGGGTCATGTTAACAACAGATTCTGTTTGTTTAGTCAGCAGGACTCATGTGAAACACACCTTCTGTGGCTCAGACATCACTGTGCTGGGCTTTGGAGGAAGGAAGTTCTGCAGCAGTTCTTCTTCTGCACATTAATCAGAGTCTGCTCTTCTGAATTTAGACGGGGAAATTAGTAGAATATTAATTTTCATTAGTTGGGATCTTGTCTTTTTCGGAATAAAACCTGAATATTTCATGCATGCAAACGCAGTGATTGACTGTAGGGGAGAGCTTCCTCCACCTTCCTCCACCTTCCTCCACCTGTGGGTTTAAACTTTAAACTTCTCTGTTGCTGACAGGACTCCAGTCTGTAGAACCTGAGAGTGACTAAGTACAGCCTGTTTCACACATTAGTCTCTGCTGAGGCCAAACCTTTGCATGTGATTGTCACCCACAGGAGCAGCGCTGTACTCAGGGGGGGGCCTTCAGGAAGTGTCCAGGTGAGAGAGCCTGGCGGTGGTCAGATGCTCCTGAAGATACCATCTGAGCCACTAAAGCCGAGGTGATTGTGTTACTGACACTGTTTTGGTGAAAACATCCTGGATGGGCGGAAAGTGCCGGAGTCAGAGGTGACTGTTTAGAGTCAAACTATAAGAGCAGCCTGAGGGCCACAGAGGAAGACAGATGGAGAGTCCTTTAGCCGGGACTGTCTCTTTAGCAATAAAGGCCCCTGAAACAACCACCGTGTCGTGGCTTCTGTCTGTTCCCTTTAGTGCACCACAGCAGATCTACATGACCTGAGAGCCCCCCAGACATCATCTGTGCCCTGTAAAGTCCAGCAGAGGAGGAAAACAGGACTATTTATTTAATGATGTCAGAAAAACATTAGATACGATAAGAAATACTTGAACCAAAGAGATTCAGTCTTAGTGCAGGAACTGGAGCTCCTTCCTCCTTCAGGCCAAAACCACCCGTAAGATTAACATGACGTCCAAGTACATGGAGCCACATACGATCCTCTGTCTGTCCTCTGGTCCGTCCTCTGTCTGTCCTCTGTCTGTCCTCTGGTCCGTCCTCTGGTCCGTCTTCTGGTCCGTCCTCTGGTCCGTCCTCTGGTCCGTCCTCTGGTCCGTCCTCTGATCCGTCCTCTGGTCCGTCCTCTGGTCCGTCCTCTGGTCCGTCTTCTGGTCCGTCCTCTGGTCCGTCCTCTGGTCCGTCCTCTGGTCCGTCCTCTGGTCCGTCCTCTGGTCCGTCTTCTGGTCCGTCCTCTGGTCCGTCCTCTGGTCCGTCCTCTGGTCCGTCCTCTGGTCCGTCCTCTGGTCCGTCCTCTGATCCGTCCTCTGGTCCGTCCTCTGTCTGTCCTCTGGTCCGTCCTCTGGTCCGTCCTCTGGTCCGTCCTCTGGTCCGTCCTCTGGTCTGTCCTCTGGTCTGTCCTCTGTCTGTCCTCTGGTCTGTCCTCTGGTCCGTCCTCTGGTCCGTCCTCTGGTCTGTCCTCTGGTCTGTCCTCTGGTCCGTCCTCTGTCTGTCCTCTGTCTGTCCTCTGATCTTTCCTCTGTCTGTCCTCTGGTCTGTCCTCTGGTCTGTCCTCTGGTCCGTCCTCTGGTCTGTCCTCTGGTCTGTCCTCTGGTCCGTCCTCTGGTCCGTCCTCTGGTCCGTCCTCTGGTCTGTCCTCTGGTCTGTCCTCTGGTCTGTCCTCTGGTCTGTCCTCTGGTCCGTCCTCTGTCTGTCCTCTGTCTGTCCTCTGATCTTTCCTCTGTCTGTCCTCTGGTCTGTCCTCTGGTCTGTCCTCTGGTCCGTCCTCTGGTCCGTCCTCTGGTCTGTCCTCTGGTCTGTCCTCTGGTCTGTCCTCTGGTCTGTCCTCTGGTCCGTCCTCTGGTCCGTCCTCTGGTCTGTCCTCTGTCTGTCCTCTGGTCTGTCCTCTTTCACAGACTGTATTGGAGCGGTGATACTTAGTAGACTGACAGCAGTGCACCTGAACGCTGTGTGGAAGCTCAGAGAAACTTGTGGCTGCAGAGCATTTTTTAAATACTTGATCCACCCTGAGGTATCGAACGAGAAGCATGTGACATGAGAAATGATCACAGAACAGCGGTGCGTCGTTCGATTCTTTATTGATTGATGAGTCCAAAGGTGAATCATGTGAGGCTGTGTGTGGCCCCACTGCAGGAACCATGACCGCTGATTATAAGGTTTGTCAGGCAGCAGGTATGAACTGAGAGGTCACTGAGGAGGCACTTAAACAACTGAAACGCTCTCAGCGGCTCTTTATGGCTGAGATGAACCTCCTGTCAAGGTGTTACAAACTTCATCATTATGTGATATTTGTCTTTTTTTCTCCGAGAGATGTTTTCTGTTAATCTGACGTTCCTCTTAAAGGAATATTTCCCCTGTTGCAGTTTTCCTTTAATGAGTATTCTCGTGTTTCAGAGCGTCGAATCAGAAGCAGAAGGAGTCTGGAGAACATTAGGACGATTTATTACACCATGTTTTTCTGTCAGTTTGCTGAATAAAACCCTTCCGTCACCAGCAGGAGTCTGAGCGGCACAGTTTTGAGCTTCCTGAATTCATTGTGGACATTTTGTTTTGCTTGCTGTTTGTATGATGAGTGAAATGAGAAAAGTTCATGTGTTCCAGCTCTAAATCCAGAACCATGAACACTACAACTACAGCCAGGAGTCACTTTTACAGCAGACATCTTGTCTTCATCGTTCCTTGTAGAGTCCAAATTACAGTTCGGAGCATCGGCGCCAAACGGTGGTGGTGTTTTCTATCACTGTGGTGCCAGCTACCAAGAAGTGTTAATAACAGTCTGCACAGCTGATCTCACTGTTCTCTGCTGCAGGATGTTCCCTGCTCCTGATGTGCTCGCCCCACAGAGGTTACACCTACGGTCGGTGCTGGAGGTCAGAGAAATAAATCTCATGTACTTCACTGGTTTCTAAGAGTATTTTATTGACTATAGTTTGTGATTTGCTGCATGCAACTAGAAACATTTCTGCTAAATGACATCTCAGACTCTGTACAGATGATTACACACACTGTGAACATCCACATGTCAACTTGTCCAAACACATCCCACTCATTGGGACAGGTGTTCGTCCCTTGAATCAACAAACCTCTAATGGAAAGCGAATCAGTAGAAGAGCAGACGAACACGGCGGGGGGGCTGTGGGATATTTAATTACTCAGGTGGAGGAAACAGGACGACGATCACAAAGCACCACCCGCAGCAGGTGGAGGACAGCATGTACATTGTTAGTGTCAGGATGGGTTAATCTTACAACATGTGCATGTTTCATGTGATGCCTCTTTCTATGTCCTCACACACACACACACACACACACACACACACACACACACACACACACACACACACACACACACACACAGTTGTGCCCTTATTAAAATGCCATAGCCAGTCTGTGTAGCAGTGAGGGCAGTCTCAGTGCTTCATATCTTAATCATGATCACTGCCAACCAGCTTCTGTCTCGGTGTCTCTCTCGTTCCCTCGTCATAGAACGTCCTCCATCTCTGAATCTTAAAAATACACTCCCTGGCTTCAGACACTGCTGCGTTTAAACGTACAACTCACTTTTGTCCAACAGCCTGGATATTATTTCTCACAGAGGAGAAACTACAGGATAGTCTGGACAACCTCCTGCCTCATCACGCAGGCTGTTGGTTTGAAATCTTGTTCAGTTGCAAAGAAATTTAACAGCATATTGAAATATTGACTGTGGGAAATAATGGTTCTGGAGAAGAGCAGGCCATGTGTCCCTACGCTCCAAAGGTATTGCCGATACTTTATTCTTGACCTTGGAAGGATTCATTCACAAAAAGATAAATATATTCAGGAGCTTTTCACTGTGAGATTCAGGTAAAAGGTCTTTTTCTCTTCCAGGTTTTGTCAGTTCTGACGTCTTGAGACTAACTGATTCCAGTTTTTACCTTTTTCAAACACTGTGAGAACAAAAAAAAAAGAAGAGCAACAGGGGAAAGGAAAGACAGCGAGAGGGAAAGGTAAAATGAGACAGGAGCTGAATGCCAGCAAGAAGAAACTTCAGAAGAAATGTAAGGCTGAAGGAGGGGGGGGGGGAGAACAGCTGACCAGAGGTGAAACAAGGGACAGAATAAAGAGAAGGAGGGAATAAGAAAGAAAGAACAAGTGTTGTAAAGATAAAAATAGAGATAAATGATTCTGAAATGTTCAGGCACCCTGGACACACACACACAC
>NC_092021.1:26515854-26520854 GCF_042242105.1 Pempheris klunzingeri
TACGACACGTGGTTACGAATCACCGCCTTCTCCGTCGCCGAGTACACACCCTCCACATCCTCTGTGGGGGGGGGAACGGGATGAGCAGTTACAGAGATGGTCATTTGGTTCGGTCCAATCATTGGTGGAATTTCATTTTGCACCCAAACAGAAGAAAACCTGCACATAACCAATGAACTTCTTCTTCTTCAAACATTTCTGAAGTCAGAACCTTCTTTCTGCTTTTTCTCTTTCAGATCAAATGTAAATAATACTACTACTACTCTGGGACAGATGGGCCGTCCACATTACTGCCAAGACTTAACTAGTGGTTTAATGATTCAGAGGGCAAAGATTAAAACAAACATGGCAGCTTTAATGCTGTGGGCAGTTTTCAAATGGCTGTTTGAACTTTAAATGTTTGCTCTCTGGTGTTTTTGCTCCAGCTGTGATATTCCTGAATGACGAGCTGCAAACAGGCTTCGAAGTGAAGTAACAGAAGAAGTGCAACTAAGACTTGACTGACAAAGCAGTGAGATTTTACAGTAAGACTTAAAGTTGTCATACCTGGAAGCTGCCCACTGCTGGCGAAGAAGGTCTTGATGTGATCTTTATGGAAACCGTTGGTCTGCAGCATCCTGTAAAACCTCTGAAGATTCTGAACGTGACGCTGAAACGTCATCTGCTGCTGCCACCCACCTGCAGGGTACGCAGGTAAGAGTTTGATTTTGATCGACCACAAAGTCAAACAGAGACTCAGCAGCACCAGAGAAGCTCTAAGCTGTGGCTCTTGTGGCCATGACATGCTAAGCTAAGATTAGCCTCAGTAATATTTGACTGTTCGGACATGAGGATGGCGCTGGAGGCTTGTAGGGGTCCAATATAACTGTTGCTACCATGATGCAATGTTCTACCTTTCATACCAAGAGGGGGCTGGATCATGAATAAACCAAAAATACAGTAAAATATTATATTAAATAACCTTTTGAAGATCTGAGAATGGAAACATTGAGCTGCTTTTGTTCGTGGAGTTTTTAGTGTAACGCTGCAACAGACAGTTTGGTAGGTTCATGATATCAAATGGAATAATGGTGTGAGGTAATAGTATAAGAAATGAATGCGGCCATTGTGACGTCACTTATTGGTTTGTTTCAAAGCCTTTCAGAGTCGCCATCTTGATTTTTTTTTTTTATCCCCCAACTCTGATTGGTTAGGTTTAGGCATGACCCACCTCTGATTGGTTAGTCATGATGTAGTCCCACCCTGAAGCACCCTAAAACCCTAAGTGCGACCATAAATAACCACTATAGGTAGATATCCCTCACCAGACCTGCAGTTATAGTCTCTTGGGTCTGTTTTAATGACAACAGCACAAAAAAGGGAAACACACACACACACACACACACACTGTCCTACCTGAAATGAGCACGGCGTGGTCACAGGTCTGGTAGAGTCGGCAGGAGAGGTGAGTGGCCAACGGCTGCTGGTGGCAGCGTCTGGTGTTCTTGTTTAGTTCACAACTTGAAACCGGTAAACTGGGGGAGCCCATCTGCAGTGGCTGAGGGCACCTCGCAAACTCTGCGTGGTCTGTTGGAGGAGGGGATTGGGTTTCAGTGGAGTGTTTCATCACCACATATTTGTAGTGTTGTGCATATATGCCAGAGGTGAGTTCCCAAGGATCGTCTATGTTTTCTGTAAATGCATGATAACATTTTTCCAGCAGTTTCTCTCCCAAGTTGCTAACGGAGGCTGATGTGGGTGGTCTTGGCAAAACATAAGTATATACCTCCTACCGGGAAACATAATGCCACTCAAACTGTAAAACCCAGGTGGAGTTTAACAACCGTGTATGTGACATCATAGTATGTTTTCATCACATCAAAAACTGTTGCTGGAAATGGGCATTCTGTTACCAGGAGAATGTGTCCAAATGAGGTTGAATGGTTGTGAGTATATCTCTCTATTACCAATGTGGGAAATCTTAGGACAAACATACGTAGCATGTCCCGCTCAGGATGAATTGTAATAACCTTTGTGATTGAAGTTAATCTGTGTGACCCAGGAAGCAAAGGGAGGCTGCTACTGTTTGTTAGCTCAGCGTATCGGCTGGGTTTTGATCACACCTGCTGAACCTTGATATTTAAGACCTACCAACACATCTCAGTCTCTGTGTTCGGTTGCCGTCTCCGACTCCAACCACCAGTGGAAGGAAGTGGACCTCACAGAGCCCTCCAATGGCCCGCTCCGCCAGACGGCCCCCACCACTAGTGGTCATGGTACCGCTGCGCAGCGCCCCTCCTGCCAGCCGACCATTACCGATAAGCCTCTCAGGTCCGGCTTGCCGGCGCTTCAGCTGGTTCTGACAGCGACCCTTCAAAGCCAGAGTCAAACACTCGTCACCTGAGGACAAAGAGTGGAAGATGTTTTGATGATAGCTGCAGAGACACGTTTAATACAGGACACACAGGAAGTACAATCAGAGGGTCATCACTGTCAGCTTGGCCTCCTTTTCTAAGCTGAAACGGTAAAAATGTGTTGAGAAAGAGTAATATTGGTGTTAAACACAAAGACTGTACAGATTATGTGTGTGTGTAGATGTGAGGATCAACTGAATCTTAACTGTCCTCCTGCTGCTACAGGGTGGTCCATTCTGCAGAAGAGTAGTTCTTTATTGGTTACATTTTCCTCTTTACTTCCTTTTCCCTCACTCCATTTATCCTCTCCACTTCCTGAGCTTCTCATGTGTCGTCTACACTTCTTCCATTTGCTCTCATCATTTCCTCCTCTGCCTACCAAGCCTCCCTTTCCTCCCTCGCTCTTCCTCTCTTGCTTCCTGTCGTCTGCAGGTTAAATGAGGTCTAAAGAAAGTTTTGCTCTAAAAGACTCTGGTCCAAAACCATCTACAGCACCCAGCAGGGGGCACAGTGCTGTGTGTGTGTGTGTATGAATAATTGACAGGTGTGTGTGTTCGTGTAACACAGCGCCAAATTCACCTCAACATCTGGCCCTAACCTCTCTCACAGCGGGGGGTCAACAACTTGCACTTTCAAACACATCTCTTTTACAGGACTTGAGGCGACCATTGCAGAATACATTCACTTCCTGTCCCCTTGGACCATTTCTACATGAATAAAGCACTTTGGAAACTCTTCTTTTGGCCTTTTATCCGCAGTGAAGCTGTTGTTTGCCACAGCCGAAAGTGGAGCTTTTATAAATGCTGATGTTTGATTTTAAACTAAATGCTCTAACTTTGCTTTTAGTGTCACAAAAATGTGCGTCTGAATTTCTCTGGTCTCTCACAGTATTCTGATGTTTCCAAAGGGACATTTCTCAATATAGCCACTAATATCAACACATGTTTCTATGGCTGCTGGTAGATGACTTTACAAGTACAAAGCGTCTGTCTACAAAGTCTATTGTTGAAGGACAATTATGGCCTTATATTCAGTGTTTTCATAGTTTTGGTCATTCTGTAGCTGTACACAATTATCTTTTAATCTCAATGCTTATAGGTAGTCCCAAAACAAACTATAAAGAACTGATGATCAACCTCAACCTGCAAATATCCCCACTTAAATTCTAAAACTCAAGCCAGTAAACACACACAGATGGACATACAGATACTGCTGTCAGCAAAAAGTACTGAAAAGTAAACTGCTGGTGTTACTGCTTACTAGCTTTATTTTAACATTTTTATTGTTGCAGTTAATATCAAAATGAAAACTCCTGCTAAAATGTTAACTTTATATCAGTCTCTTTGAGATTTAGTTCTGTTATATAACAGAGACTGACAACAACACAACCAACACCAAAAACCAGCACACACGAGGCCAGACAACCAACAACCCAGCAACAAATAGTACAAACAATTAGAGGAGTCTTAAAAACATCTTAGTACAAAGCTATAAACTCTATATCTGTTTATTCCCAATGGGAATTGAACAGATCTAGTTTGAGGTCTGCAGTCCATTCATGGTTTCGAGTGGAGCTAGAGAAATATAAAAGTGTATCATCTGCATAAAAACGGATGTTGTACTAATTTGTAAGGTAAATGCTTCGTTTGAATAATATAAATCATAATGGACCAAGAACTGACCCCTGTGGCACCCCATTCTAAACTACTCTTCCTGCCACCTTTGCTACTGTCCTCTATCTGCCAACAACACCACTACTACTGGGTTAATACTCCTACCACAGTTACTAGTGACTGCGCTGATGCAGATATTACTCTTTGGTCTTTCATACAACAGTCAACACTAGAAAATGATTCAATCCAAGACATGATGCTGTTATTTGTTTATATTTACAATGTTCGTTTAATCCCCTGAAAAGTGCCGTTTATTTTTAGTTTTAATTTAATTAAGATTAATTTAGCTTACATTTAGCACTAGGACTGCCTGTGTCTGTTGACTCACCCAGGTAAATGCCATCCAGGTGGGAGCACCTCTTCTTCGTGACATTCACGTCCACATAGAAGAGGACCACCGGGTGCCCAAAGTTCTCCCCGGGGCTCGGATCCAGCACCAGCACGGCGTCATGAGCCGTGGAGCCGGGAAAAGCCTGCTGGTGTCTGTGTGGGCCTTCGCCTCTGTTCAGCACCGGGCCCACGCCGAAATCTGTCCGCGGTTTGGAGCTCACCATCCCACCTGAGGAGTCTGGCAGGATGGCCAGAACTTTGTCTGAGTTACCTGGAGGGTTTCAGAGGAAGTGAGAAAATGAATTATACGAGACTAATAATCCACTTAAAAGAGATACTACGGAAACCACATGTACCTTGTGAATAGGTTACTGCATTTATAGTGATAGTTCAAAGGTACTGTGACATAGGAGAGTGACACCCATTCATTCCCTGTCCACCACAGACCCAACACATAGACCACCTATCATAGTAATACCATCCTGATCCCATTTCAAACAGTAACTCTGACTATAAATATATTTATACCAATATATATATATATATAAAGAAACAATTCCTTTAAATACAAGTCACAGTCACAGAACTCAAATGAACTGAAACC